>NW_027202270.1:91245832-91275832 GCF_024711535.1 Dipodomys merriami
ATATTGTCCTGTTGGGGAACTTTACTATTTTGAAATGAAATTCTCTGTATACTTGTGAGTTTCTTAGTATACAAACCATGCCAGGCACAGTGCCTACAGCAAAACAAGTACTGAAATATTGGCTAATGATTGATTCGGTATCTCTGGCTGTACCTGTAAGAGGACATGCAGTTACACTTAACAAATAGTTAAGAGAGAAGCCTGTGAGGCATGAAAGCCTACAGCTATCATCCAAGCTGTTCATTCAGGAGAATTGTGGTTTAAGGCAAACCCAGCAAAAAGACCTCTATCTCAACCAGCTAGTTGGGTTTGGCAGCATTCTGCAAGATCTGGCTACTCAGTGAAGACATGGCTCCAAGACATGGCTCCAGTGAGCCTACTGTGAGCAAAAACACCAATAAAGAGCGTGAGGCCCTGAGTTCAAGCCCTAATACTGGCACATGCACACGCTCGCGCGCGCGCACACACACAGATTTGGTTCTTGTTTACCTGGTTAGTTTCATTTCCTATTACTCTTGGAGGCTCTGTCCATACAAAAGTGGTTACTTTTTTCCAAGAGGCTACTTTTCTTTTCTTTTTCTTTTTTGGTCGGTCATGGGGCTTGAACTCTGGGCCTGGGCGCTGTCCCTCAGCTCTTCAGCTCAAGGCGAGCGCTCTACCACTTAAGCTACAGCCACTTCCGGTTTTCTGGTGGTTTATTGGAGATAGGAGTTTCACTGTCTCTCCTGCCTGGGCTGGCTTTGAACCGCGATCCTCAGATCTCAGCCTCCTGAGTAGCTAGGATTACAGGCGTGAGCCACCAGCGCCCAGCCTTTTCTTTTTTTTTAATATTAATTTTTTTATTGTAAAGATACTGTACAGAGGGGTTACAGTACATGAGAAAGGTAATGAGTACATTTCCTATTGAGCATTGTTACCCCCTCCTTTGTTTTTCCCCTACCATCCCTTCCCTCCCCACCTTCCCAAGAGGCTACTTTTCTTTTGATCCCAAATCATGCGTGAACCCTTCCATCTTCCTAGATGTTCGCTGCCATTATGGTGTTTTTTTTTTTTTTTTTTTTTTTTTTGCATTTGAATTCAGGGCTTCACACTTACTTGACAGGTGTTCTACATCTTGAGCAACAACCCTACACCTTTTATCTTTGTTATTTTCTTGAATAGGGCCTCAGTGTATGCCCCAGTATATGGACCATGATCTGATCTGCCTATTTGTACATGTAGCTAGGATGACAGGTTGGTGCCACCAATTTTAACTTTTTTTCCCCCCCCTGCAGGTCCTGTGGCCTGGGTGCTGTGTCTGAGCTATTATGCTCAAGGCTAGCACTCTACCACTTGAGCTACAGCTCCCCTTTTAGGTTTTGTGGTTAATTGCAGATAACAGTCTGATGGACTTTTCTGCCTGGGCTGGCTTTGAACTGTGATCCTCAGAGCTCAGCCTCCTGAGAAGCTAGGATTACAGGTGTGATTTACCAGTTCCCAGCCAAGTTTAACTCTTGATTGGGATGGAGGTCTCAAATTTACGCTCAGGCAAGCCTCATACCTCGATCCTTCAGTCTCTGCTTCACAATAGCTAGGATTACAGGATCTACTGCATCCATCTGTTCCCTACTTTATTTATTTATTTTTTTTGTCGGTCGTGGGGCTTGAACTCTGGGCCTGGGCGCTGTCCCTCAGCTCTTCAGCTCAAGGCGAGCGCTCTACCACTTGAGCTACAGCGCCACTTCCGGTTTTCTGGTGATTTATTGGAGATAGGAGTCTCACGGTCTCTCCTGCCCGGTCTGGCTTTGAACCGCGATCCTCAGATCTCAGCCTCCTGAGTAGCTAGGATTACAGGCGTGAGCCACCAGCGCCCGGCTTGTTCCCTACTTTATGTCCATCCAGAACCCTTCCTTATTACCCCCTCTCAACTTTGAAACATTTTTCTGTCTGTTGTACACTTTTTTATTTTTTTTGTCAGTTGTGGGGCTTGAACTCTGGGGCTGGGCACTGTTCCTCAGTTCTTCAGTTCAAGGCTAGTGCTCTACCACTTGAGCCACAGCGTCACTTCTGTTTTTCTGAGGGTTTATTGGAAAGAAGAGTCTCACGGACTGGGCTGGGAAGGTAGCTCAGTGGTAGAGTGCATGCCTTGCAAGCATGAGGCCCTGGGTTCGATTCCTCAGCACCACATAAACAGAAAAAGCCGGAAGTGGCGCTGTGACTCCAGTGGTAGAGCGCTAGCCTTGAGCTAAAGAGCTGAGGGACAGTGCCCAGGCCCAGAGTTAATGCCCATGACCAACAAAAAAAAAAAAAAAAAAAAAAAAAGAGTCTCATGGACTTTCTTGCCTGGACTGGCTTTGAACCATGATCCTCAGATCTCAGCCTCCAGAGTAGCTAGGATTACAGGCGTGAGCCACTAGTACCCGGCACACTTTCTTTTTCTTTTTTTTTTTTTGTCACAGTGTATTGTCATCAATCTCTTCCCTAGACTTTAGCCTTTTTCCAAGATGTACTGATGTACTCTACGAAAAACACACATGGGACAGAGAAATTCCAAAGTCAACATGGAATGTAGGTGAGCCTAGGGCAAGAAACAGGCCAGGCAGAATAAGGAAATGAAGCAAACCCCCCAAAATGGGCCAGATGGAATGAAGATATGGAAACTGAGTACTCAAGGAATTTCTGCACATATGAAATCTGAACCATGGCCTCAAAAAGACACACACACACACACACACACACACACACACACACACACACACACACACAAATCAATCAACCAAATCTCCACTAACCCCATAAAAGTGTGTCCCTAACTCCATAGAGTACAGCAAGAGCTCAGCAAAAACAGCAAGAACAACAGCAACAGTGCTGTGCTCTCTGACTTCCAGCCATGGTGTCCTAATAAATCTTTTTTTCTTCTCTTCTGTCTTGGTAAAATCTCATACTTTTTGTACTAGCACTCTGGAGATTGAGATAGGAAGATTTAAAGTTTCAAACCAGATTGGGCTCCATAGTGAGACCCCATTAAAAAAAAAAAAAAACTAACTAACTAAAAAAAGAGAGGTATAGAAAAATTGACCTTTATGCAGGCGCTAGTGTCTCACGCCTGTAATCCTAGCTACTCAGGAGGCTGAGATCTGAGGATCATGGTTCAAAGGCAGCCTGGGCAGGAAAGTCCGTAAGACTCTTATCTCCAATAAACCACTAGAAAACCGGAAGTGGCACTGTAGCTCAAGTGGTAGAGCACTAGCCTTGAGCTCAAGAGCTGAGGGATAACGCCCAAGGCCAGAGTTCAAGCCCCACGACCAACCAAAAAACAAAAAGAAAAATTGACCTTTACTATTCCCCTGATACTGGGGAATTTAGGGTTCCACGCTTGCTAAGCAGGTACTTTACACTTGAGTCATCTTTCTAGTCCTTTCACGGCTAGTTTGATTTTTGGCCTGGGCCAGTCTCAGATTCTCCTAATTCTCCTTCCTTAGTAGCTGTATGTGCACCACACACCTACCATTTGTACAAATAGTCTATTGAGTAAAACTCAAGAGATTTCTAAAGCTGGGTATGATGGCTCACTCCTGTAATCATAGCTACTCAAGAGGTTGAGATCTGAGGATAGTGTTTTAAAGTCAGCCCAGGCAGGAAAGGCCAAGAGACTCTTTATCTCCAACTAACTACCTAAACAAACAAACAACAACAACAATACCAGAAGTGGTGCTACAGCTCAAACTGGTGGAATATTAGCCTGCAGCAAAAATCAGGAACAGTGCTCTTGACCAAGCCCCATGACACCCCCCACCCCCCCCATCCCCACCACACACACCCAAAATTCTAGTATATTTTTATTTTGAGCACTGGCTAGTTAGAAGATTCACAGAGAGAGGGAAAAGAGGTATTGGATATATGAGAATCAAACCTAGTTGGTGTTTTTGCCAACTGTACTATATATAAGACACCCAAAAAACTCTTTGGAAACTTTGGGAAGGGCAAGAAGGCAGTGTTGCACAGGTATCTGAGGAAATATCTTTAATATTTGGGGATGAGAAATTTAAGACTAGAGAATATAAAAGCTCAAGGGAAGATCAACTGAGATTAAGGGACTTAGATGCTAGGAGGGACTGTTGAAGCCTCTCATGTCCTGGGATTAATTTGCTGAGAGACTTGCAAAACAACAGAGAGCATCTAGCTACAGGCAGCTGGCACCTTTTGTAGAGGAAATGCAGGGCATCTCAGGGTTAGAAGAAACCCAAGAAATGTTTCCCCTTCCAGATAGCTCATAGAAGATGGAGGAGAAATTTGAAACCCTGGAAAAGTAGCCTCTTAGGAATTTCAGCAGAATGATGAAACACAAGATAAGTAGCATTTTCCCTTGTGAAATGCAAACAGAATCTTTCCTTTCTCCTTCGGGTGAAGGAGGGGAAGGAATTGAGGACAAGACCCTCAGGGTGAAGAGGGAACTTGAATAAAGATTCTACTTTAGACAATGGATAGAGACTCCAGCCCCTAGAGAGAGCTAGGGCCAAGAATGATCTGAATGAAAGACATCCAAGTCCCTAGGAGAAGAGAGATGGGAGGGGACCAACAAATGTTGACAAAATTGGTAGTTAGGAAGCAAGAGAGATAGGGTGCTGGGTGGGGGTGGGCTCATTGGTAGAGAACTTGTCCAGCATATATGTAGCCATGAGTTTATGGCTAGCATCCTCTACCTCCAAGATGAGAAACTAATAGGACAACTGTTGCTGAAGCCATCTTGACTATGATAATTGTTAAACACAAATTGTCAGGTACGGGCTGGGAAGGTAGCTCAGCGGTAGAGTGCATGCCTTGCATGCATGAGGCCCTGGGTTCAATTCCTCAGCACCACATAAACAGAAAAAGCCAGAAGTGGCGCTGTGGCTCCAGTGGTAGAGCGCTAGCCTTGAGCTGAAGAGCTGAGGGACAGCGCCCAGACCCAGAGTTCAGGCCCCATGATGGGCAAAAACAAATTGTCAAGTGCTGGTGGATCACACCTCCCATCCTAAGTAGGAGGCTAAGTAAGATCTGAAGAGCACAGTTTGAAGACAGCCTAGGCAGAAAAGTCTGAGACTTTTTAAAAGCTGGAATTGGATATAAGGATCAAGGTCGTGTCAGTCTTAAGCGGGAAAAGCTAAGACAGTGCCTGGGCCCTGAGTTCAACCCCACTACTGGCATACATGCACATACACACAGAGTAATAGGCAGCCATTTTTCCAGACTAAGCTCCTGAACTGCCTCCCACCCAAGGTAAGATCAAGACCATTTTTTAATGAGGATAAAGGAGTTTATTGTCTGTGTCCAGACTAGTACCAAGAAGTTCAGATGACCCTGGTTGATGACAAGCTGGTTACAAACAAAGTAGGGCTTAGTCATATATACAAAAGGTCAGGCATGTGACATCTACTTCTGACCAGCTGGGCAATTCTTTTCTAGTTGTGCAGAAATCACAATATTCTGTAACCTCACCTTCTGTACTGTCATTTAAAATAATACCTTGCAGATTTCCCACTATCCATTCAGATAGCCCCACCTGGTCTGACCCATCCCACATTCCAACACCCCCACTGGGCCACATTTGCAAAACTAGATGCTGGAGGAGTACTTTTTCTACTTCAGTACCAAATAAACCAAAATGAGCTGGGTGCTGGTGGGCTGGTAATCTTAGCTACTCAGGAGGCTGATATCTGAGGTTTGTGGTTCCAAGCCAGCCTGGGCAGGAAAGTCTGTGAGACTCTTATACCCAATTAATCACCTGAAAACCGGAAGTGGCACTATGGCTCAAGTAGTAGAGCGCTTGTCATGAGCTGAAAAGGTCAGGTACAGTGCCCAGGCCCAAAAGACAAAACAAAACAAAACAAAACAAAAAACCTCAAAATGAAGTTAGTCCAGCCAAGTTCTATACCAACAAGCTGAAAGTAAATCACTTATCTGACCTATTATGTTATCAGAGATAACAATCCAAACTTCCAGTCCTGTCAGATTCACAAAGCAGTAGCCTGCAGTGACCTGAAATGAAATGGTGTTAACTAAGCATTTATTTGCCTGTTAGGCTGTCTTCTTATCCTCACCTTATAAGGAGAGTATATTTGAAATAACCGCTCTGCTTTTAGGTATTTGTTTGTGCTGTCAAGCTCTTCTCTGTCTATGAAACCAGCCTTTTTATTTTGCTCAGACCATTGGCACACTTACTTTATGGAATAAAATGTTTATTCCACTCTGGAATAAAACACAGAGCCAATTAAACTGGCCATAGTGATGAATACCAGAGGTCCTAAGTACTCAGGAAATTAAGGTAAGAGAATCACTGGAGGGCTGCAAATATGGCTTAGTGGTACAGTGTTTGCCTAGCATGCATGAAGCCCTGGTGGGTTCGATTCCTCAGCACCACATAAACAGAAAAAGCCAGAAATGGAGCTCATGGCTCAAGAGGGACAGGGACAGTGCCCAGGCCCTGAATTCAAGCTCCAGGACTGGCAGAGAGAGAGAGAGGGAAAGAGAGAGACACAGAGAGAGTAAGTATCACTGGAGCCCAGGAATTCCAAACCAGCCTGAAGAACCCATCAAGAAAGAAAGAGCCAAGTACCACAGGCTCATGCCTGTAAATCCTAGCTACTCAGGAGGTTGAGGTCTGGAGGATCATGGTTCAAAGTTAGCTCTAGGCAGAAAGGCTCTCAAGACTTCATTTTTGCCAATTAACCAGCAAAATGCTGGACTGAAGGTATGGTTCAAGTGGTAAGAAGAAAACCAAGTGGGAGTGCAAAGGCCTGAGAATTGGCACTAAATAAATAAGTAAATAAATAAATATAATATCTAAATGAAATTATCATAGTTTTGTTCTTTGATACTAGAAAGCCAAGAAACAGCCTGACAAAGGGTCAAGCTGTAGAAATAAGCTGTGGATAACATGTCAGGACAAATCCTGACCTCAATATTATTTATTTTATTTAGAAACATAGGGACACTTACCAGCTATTACTAGGTCACTGGGCAAGGGAGGGGTGAGGCAAAGAAGGTAGATTTCACTGTTGATTATTTAATTTTAATTTTTTTTTTTGGGTCCGGTCGTGGGGCCTGAACTCTGGGCCTGGGCGCTGTCCCTCAGCTCTTCAGCTCAAGGCTAGTGCTCTACCATTTGAGCCACAGCACCACTTCCGGCTTTTTTCTTTTTTTTCTTTTTTTTTTTTTTGGTCCGGTTGTGGGGCCTGAACTCTGGGCCTGAGCACTGTCCCTCAGCTCTTCAGCTCAAGGCCAGTGCTCTACCACTTGAGCCACAGTGCCACTTCCGGCTTTTTTCTTTTTGCTTATGTGGTGCTGAGGAATCGAACCCAGGGCCTCAGGCATGCAAGGCAAGCGCTCTACCACTGAGCCAACTTCCCAGCCCCCCGGCTTTTTTCTTATGTGGTGCTGAGGAATCAAACCCAGGGCCTCAGGCATGCAAGGCAAGCGCTCTACCACTGAGCCACCTTCCCAGCCCCTAATTTTAATTTTTTAACCAGTTATGGGTTTGAATTCATGGTTTGGGCACTGTCCCTGAGTTTCATTTTGCTCAAGGTTAGCACTCTACCACTTGAACCATAACATCACTTTTGACTTTTTCTGCTTATGTGGTACTGAGCAATTGAACCCACCAGGGTTTCATACCTGCTATGCAAGCACTCTACTACTAAGCCACATTCCTAGCCCCTGTTGACTATTTTTTGTGTTCTGGATCAAAGGCTTGAACTCAGGGCCTGAGCACTGACCCTGGGAATTTTTTTTTTTTTTTTTTTTTTTTGTCATGAGGCTTGAACTCTGGGCCTGGGCGCTGTCCCTCAGCTCTTCAGCTCAAGGCGAGCACTCTACCACTTGAGCTACAGCACCACTTCTGGTTTTCTAGTGGTTTATTGGAGATAGGAATCTCATGGTCTTTCCTGCCCGGGCTGGCTTTGAACTGTGATCTTCAGATCTCAGCCTCCTGAGTAGTTAGGATCACAGGAATTTTTTTGCTCAAGAGACCCTAACACTTAAGCCACAGTTCCACTTCTGGGTTTTGCTGGCTAATTGGAGATAAGAGTCTCACAGACTTTCCTGCCCAGACTGGCTTTGGACCCAAATCTTCAGATCCTAGCCTCCTAAGTAGTTAGGATTTACAGGTGTGAGCCACAGAAACTGGCCTGTTGACTCTTTTTATGTCTTACTTGATTCTTTTATGTGCAGAATATAGTCATTTATTTATGAGACAATAAAAAGGAGAAATAGCCAATAAATCACAAAAAGAGGCACCAAAACTAAGTTCTAATACCTTCAGGTTTCCTTTCCTAACTCCCTCCCATGAATATGCTTGCTCTGGAGAAAGGAAAAAGGTTTTTCATTTAATACTGCCTGGTGGCCAGGAATAATCTGCTGACTCAGCAGTGAATAATCAGCTTTGACCTAAATAATAAAAGAACTCACAGTGGTAGCTTCATTTGCACAAGCAAATCCAAATGTGCAGTTCCTCCCTCTCCTTCTTTCTCCTCTCCCTCTCCCTCTCCCTCTCCCTTTCTCCCCCTTCTCCCCCCCCCCCCCAAGGCTCCCCTCTGGGCCAGGCAAGCTAGTTACAGCAGGTTTTTCTGCCTCTCCACCTCCCCAACCATCTGGCTCATCCAAACTTAATTTCTCATCTGATAGCTTCCAAAACTGCCCCACCACAGAACTAGACTTGACCTCATCTCCTCCCTCCACAGCAAACCCTACCCTTAGGCAACCTGGGCTTTGCCATACCCTGGGCTCCGTGCCCTGTCCTCTGGGCCTCTGCATTTTACACCAGTGACCTTTGCACAAAGGGCAGCCTTTCTTCAAAATCTATCATCCCATCACCAGCCTGCCACAATGAGACAGCGGAAAGCAGTTTCACACACACACACACACACACACACACACACACACACACACACACACATTCACATCATGCCCAGCTTTCTGCTGCTTCTCTCTCAAGTCTAAGGCCAGGCTGGGTGGCTCCTGGCTTTATCTCCAAAGATATGTTTTATGCAGCTGGCTTACCAGACACCTATAAGGGGTGGACTGGAGGATGGTAGGAGTGGGTGGTTGGGAGGGGTGCTCATTTGGACAAAGAATGACTTTCTTTTTTTGTCCTCAAATAAAGAAGAAAAAAAAAAACAGAAAGAAAAAGAGTATTTTCTCCTTTCTTTTTAAAAAAATTTCCCTTCTTTCCTTCCTTCCTTGCTTCCTTCTTCCTTCCTTCCTTTCCTTCCTTCCTTCCTTTCCTTCCTTCCTTCCTTCCTTCCTTCCTTCCTTCCTTCCTTCCTTCCTTCCTTCCTTCCTTCCTTCCTTTCTCTTTCTTTTCTTTCTTCCTTTCTTTCTCTCTCTCTCTCTTCCTTCCTTCCTTCCTTCCTTCCTTCTTTTTCTGGTCCTGGGACTTGAACTCAGAGTCTGGGGTGTTGTCTCTGATTCTTTTGCTCAAGGATAGCACTCTATCACTTAAGCCATAGTCCACTTTCAGATTTTTTTTTTTTTTGGTAGTTTATTGGAGATAAGAGTCTCATGTACTTTCAAGCACTGGTGGCTTTGAACCTTGAGCCTCCACAGTAGCTAGGATTACAGGTGTGAGCCACAGGTACCTGGCAAAACCAAGACTTTTTGACAGCCTGCTTTCTATTTTACTGGCTCCCTTGAGAGCCATAATTTGAGGGAGCTATAGATAGCTTACAACAAAATATATCCAGGGCAGGGCATTGGTAGCTCACACCTGTAATCCTAACTACTCAGGAGGCTGATATCTGAGGATTGTGGTTCAAAGCCAGCCCAGGCAGGAAAGTTTATCTCCAATAAACCACTCAGAAAACTGGAAGTGGCGCTATGGCTCAAGTAGTAGAGTGCTACCCTTGAGCTGAAGAGCTGAGGGGCAGCGTCCAGGCCCAGAGTTCAAGACCCATGACTGACCAAAAAAAAAAATCCAGGGCTGAGAATGTGACTTAGTGGTAGAGTGTTTGCCTAACATGCATGAAGCCCTGGGTTTGATTCCTCAGTACCACATACAACAGAAAATGATGGAAGTGGCACTATGGCTTAAGTGGTAGATTGCTAGCCTTTTTGTTGTTGTTGTTGTTGGACATTGGGCTTGAACTCTGGGCCTGAGCACTGTCCCTCCGCTCTTCAGCTCAAGGGTAGCACTCTACTAGCATTCTACCACTTGAGCTACAGCACAACTTCCGGTTTCTGGTGGTTTATTGGAGATAAGAGTTTCTCTGATTTTCCTGCCTGGGCTGGCTTTGAACCGCAATCCTCAGATCTCAGCCTCCTGAGTAGCTAGGATTACAGGCATGAGCCACCGGCACCCAGCTAGAGTGCTAGCCTTGAGCACAGAGAGGCTCAGGGACAGAGCCCAGGCCCCCAAAAAAAGGAAAAGAAAAAAGAAAAGAAAAAGGAATTGAGTTGTTCATCTTTACTTATTGATTGATTGATTCATTGATTGATTTTGGTCACAGGCTTGTTCCTAAATTTCTTCTTAGCTCCATGCAAATTAGGTGAGAAGTATCTACAAAGCACATTGTGCAAGCTTCATTTCTGGTGCTGGTCAGCAAGGATTGATTCTCATCTCCTAGGAAGGTTGGGACCATTCTGTCCCAGAGGAAGCTCAGGAAAACTACTCCAGGACCAGCTTTGTGCAGGAGGCAGATTTTGAGAATACAAAGGAACTTCCACACTGTGGCACCTGTGCACACAAGTACTAGGGCTTGAACTTAGGGCCTGAGTACTGTCCATTAGCTATTTTGGTCAAGGCTGGCACTCTCTGATAGCTCTACTTAGGGCTTTTTGGTGGTTAATTGGAGATAAAAAAATGTTATGACTTTCCTGGCTGGACTGGCTAGAAATCCTCAGATCTCAGCCTTCTGAGTAGCTAGGATTACAGGCATGAACCACACTAGCCTGATAGCGTTAGGCTTTCTTGACTATAGCAGGAAGAAAAGAGAGCCTCTAGTCTGAGACACTTCAGCAGCATCAGCAGGAAAAGGAAGCTATGTGCATAAGACACTGAAACAGCAGTGGCCAGCACTCATGTGCTTCCTCTTCCTTCCCAATAGTTTGTCTGATGGCAGAAACAACCTTTCCTGCACTCCCACGCCCTCCTTCCTCCTCTCCCCCCAGCTCTGGATCCAGCAAGAAAGCAAGGACCTGGTGGTCCCAATATCCCAGCCCACCTCCACACTGACATGATCAGACACTAGGTGTTGAATTCTGTGCCTAGGGGATCTTGTTCCTTCTTTCCAGAAATCCTTTCAGCCATTCCTTCCCTAGACATAGGGTTACAAGTTACAACCCCATCACACAATGGAATAGGCAGTAACTCAGCCAAGCACTACAATTAGAATGCATAAAGTGGAGGGGCAGGTTTGGACAGCCTGGGGACTTACATCCCTTTGCCTTTCATTAGACACAAGTAAAAATGCCTCCTCCCCTAAAGGTCTCAGCCCCACATTACAACTTGGCTTGGTGGTAGGATCTGTTCCCGGGCATACTTGCTTAAGAGAATACACTTTCCTTTCTTCTCCCATCTCAGCTGCCTGCCTGGGAGGGGGACTGGGATAGGTGAGTGAGTGGTCCTCCCTCCCTCATTCCATCAGCCAACATCAGAAGGGAAGAGCTGGGATGGGGGAAAGGAGCAGCAAGGATGGTCCTGATCGTGAGCTAAATGTAACATGTTGGAAGCTGTGAGCGGGAAGGCAGGTGCTGAGGCATCCCTAGAAGTACAGCCTCGGAAACATATCCAAGAAGTTGCTTGAAAAGTTAGTGTTGGATTAAAGAAGTCAAATATCAATCCAAGGAGATCATTGACCTCAGAGATTCATGCTGAGACTTCTTAGAAATATGGCTCTGCACGATTTCTCTATCAAGGATCTCTACCTGTTCCCAATCGCAGCCATCTTTCCCCTTCTCTAATTTTTTTTTTTTTAAACTGCAACTGACTGTATCCTAAACACAAGATCTGTATACAAGGTTTTCCCTACATTCAAAAAGCTCATTTCAGGGTAGGGACTAGCCAGGAATAAATTCTTTCCTGGGATAGTTTTAAAAATAAGTGTTGAAGCCGGGTACTTGGTGGCCTCATGCTTGTAATGCTAGCTACTCAGGCGACTGAGATCTGTTAGATGCCAGCCCTGGCAGGAAAATCTCGACGTAACCAGTAAGAAGCCAGAAGTGGAGCTGTGGCTCAAGTGGGAGAGTGCTAGCCTTGAATGAAAATAGCCCAGGGATAACACCCAGGCCCTGAGTTCAAGCCCCAGTACCAGCATATGCACAGGCACACACACACAAACACACATGAATTGGCAAGCTGAGGTAGAAGCAGACTACTGTAATGCCGTAATGGTCATCAGCTGGGAGAAGCCAGCACACTGTGCTGTGCTGGAAAGAGAAAAAATCAGAAGCCCAGCATTTCCCACAGGACCTGCCTCCTAGGGTAAGTCACTTGCATAGATTTATGTTTACTCATTTGTTGTAGGAAAATGATAATATTGGCCTACCTTACCTCCTGGCTTTCTCATGAAGCTCAAATCAGATAATCGAGGTAAAATTGCTTCATGTGAAAACCTGTCAATGAAAATTACTTTGCCAAGGAGCTACTTAGGATTCTTCTTGGGTTTTGTTTTTGTTTTTGTTTTTTAATTTTCATTGCATTTTCTTTAACTTTAAAAGGTTGGGGAATGTGGCTTAGTGGTAGAGTGCTTGCTTAGCACACATGAAGCCTTAGGTTTGATTCCTCAGTACCACATAAAACAGAAAAAGATGGAAGTAGCACTGTGGCTCAAGGGGTAGAGTGCTAGCCTTGAGCAAAAGAAGCTCAGGGATAGTGCCCAGTCCCTGAGTTCAAGGCCCATAATTGGCAAAATAAATAAAAGGTTGTGCAAAGGGGTTGCAATTTAAATTGTCCATCTAAGTGTCCAGTGTCTTCTTGTTTTTACACCAGATAATTGCATGTAGACAGAAACCATTCATCCAAAAGATAATTGTATGGGCAGGAGGTACGGCTCAAAAAGTAAAGCACTTGCTTAATAAGTTCAAGGTTCTGGGTTAAAACCCCTGTTCTCCCATACAAAACAAAACATACCTTCAAGACACATTTGTAGGAAGTGTAATGAAATAAGAAAAAGGAGGAAAGGAAGGAGGCTCATAGATATGCAGGTCACTTGGGAGGGTAAAAGAGATTGTCCTAAAATTCAAGCCCAAACAACACTTACATAAGCAGATGGCAGCAAGGAGTCGAAGACCAGACTCTGGGGGAAAGCAGGTAGGGAAGAGTGGCTGCAACACATAGTTGGAGAAGGTGAGGGCGATGACAGCCTGGTTGGTTGGGTAGATCACCAGCACAGCAATCCACAGCCTCAGGAATCTGAAGGAGGAATAAGCACCCCGCCGCCGCCAGGCATGGCAGGGATTCAGTCATCAGTGGAAAGCCCAGGCAAGTCAGTAGGTAGCCATGAGCAGAGCAGGTGAACCAAACAGGTTTAGGGATGCTGCCGAGCCAGGCTCCCACCTCATCCCAAATGAGACACCAGCCCTCTACAATGGCAATGAAATAATTTAATGATGAAGTGTTAAGTTTCAACTAGCACTGACACAAGTCGTAAGAGTTCTTTTCCTCACTACTTTCAGAATCTCTTCTCTGCAGATTTGAAACGTCACCCCGCCCCAAATCCAATAGTAGAAAAAGTCAATTTTCAACCCCAGAATTCTGATAGCTAGAGCAGGGAATGGATCTAGTTGAGATTAGTGGGGCAAGTGTCCTTTATACTCTTTGGCCCACTGGTGAGGGCTGAGCTCCTTAGTAAAGTTAGAGAAGCCAAGGCAATTTGAGACCCGAGGTTGACAGAAGGAAGTCATTGGCAAGGTACTGGTGACTCATGCCTGTAATATCAGGAGGTTGAGATCTGAGGATTAACATTTAAAATCAGTCCTAGCAGAAAATCTATGAGACTGTTAATCTTCAATTAAGCAGCAAAAAGCCAGAAGTAGGACTGGGAAGGTGGCTCAGTGGTAGAGCACTTGCCTTGCATGCTCAAGGCCCTGGGTTCAATTCCTCAGCACCACATAAGAAAAAAGCTGGAAGTGGCGCTGTGGCACAAGTGGTAGAGTGTTAGCCTTGAGCTGAAGAGCTGAGGGACAGCGCCCAGGCCCAGAGTTCAGGCCCCACGACCGGACCCCCCCCCCAAAAAAAAGCCAGAAGTAGAGCTGTGGCTCAAGTGGGAGTGTGTTAGCCTTGAGTGAAAAAGCTAATGGGCAGCACCCAAGTTCTGAGTTCAAGCCCCAGTATGGGTCCCCACACATAAAATTACACCTGAATTTCTGTCACACTTAGAAGTGTGAAGAAGACATAGGCTACCTAGTGACCATGACAGAGAGGCCAAAGAACAATCCTTTCCCTTGCCCTTCTCAGCACACTGGTGACTAGAAACCTCTGACATTGGTTCTTTCAACTGGCATCTTTCTACACACCTTTCTCCTTTTCCTCTAGTTCACTGAGGCCTCCACAAATTTGCTTACCCAGCCAATCCTCCGAAGATGTCCTTGACATAGGAGTAGTCACCTCCCGATTTAGGGATCGTGACCCCTAGCTCAGCATAGCAGAGGGCTCCCACAGCGGTGATGATGCCCGTCACAATCCAGACAATGAGAGCAAGGCCCACGGAGCCAGCATTCTCCAGCACACCCTTGGGTGAGACAAAGATCCCAGAGCCGATAATGTTCCCTGTACAAGACAACAAGGGGAAGGAAGGGAGACAGTTAGGTCAGGACAACTGGCACAATTGGCTTTGGCAGGGAGATAGTATCCCTGATCTGATTCTAAAATGTCACTGAGATGCATAAACGGCAGTTGTGTCTAGCACTATTTCCCCCAGGCTCTCTTCTCTGATCTGATTCTGAAGTACCTTGGAGATGCATGAATGATCATTAGGTAGGTGTGTTTAGAAGTTATTCTCCCTAGAGTAGGGGAAAGAGAAGCAAAAAATGTACGTGTAGGGGCTCAGTGGTAGAGTGCTTGCCTTGCATGCATGAGGCCCTGGGTTCAATTCCTTGTACCACATAAACAAAAAAAGCTGGAAGTGGCTCAAGTGGTAGAGCTCTAGCCTTGAGCTGAAGAGCAGAGGGACAGCACCCAGGCCCTGAGTTCAAGCCCCAGGATTGGAAAAAAAAAAAAAAAAAAAAAGGACATGTATTGACTAAGAACCTGGTTAGTACTTTGTAAGTCTCCTGAATTCTCAAAACAACTCCTTGGATTCAAGATAACATTGCTTACATTTTACAGATGAAAACAAGTCTCAGACGCCAAATGAGCTACCTAAGGCTATATATAGTAAGTAATGGAGTGAACATTCAATCTCAGGACACTAACTGTGCTATATATGCTAATAGTTTTTGGACTGGATTTAAAATGGCAAGACTGGAGAATGAGCTACTTTTAGAGACCATCTGCCAACTAAAAGCTTCAAAAGTTAGCCAAAAGGCTGGGCCAGGCACTGGTGGCTCATGCCTGTAATCCTAGCCACTCATGAGGCCGAGATCTGAGGATCGAGGTTCAAAGCCAGCCTGGGCAGAAAAATCTGTGAGACTCTTATCTCCATTTAAGCACTAAAACTAAGCCAGAAGTAGCTCAAGTGGTAGAGCACTAACCTTGAACAAATGAAGCTCAGGGACAAATCTCAGGTCCTGAGTTCAAGACCCAGGATTGGCACATGTGTGCCCCTCTGCTCTCCCTCCCCCGCTCTCCCCACCCCACAACTTAGCCAAAGGGCAAAATCTTTTGGACAGATTGGGGCCATTCTGAGCAACTAAGAGTTTTCAAGACCAATGTATATGGACCCCGTATGGTGGTTGATGTATGTAATTCCAACAATAGAGACTCAGAGGTATGAGGATCATGGATCTAGGGCCAGCTTGGACTATATAATGAAACCCTGTCTTAATAAAACAGAACAGAACAAAACACGTTTGAATGCAGACAGAATCCTTGGAGACTGGTTTCTCCTCCAGATACAATAGCCCCACCCTAGAAGAAGAACATGAAACAACCCTATAAAAGTCTTCCTGGTAGTCTGGGAATGGTTTATAGTAGAGCATACAAGCAAAACATGAGCACTACTCTTCCAAAGGTCATCCCCCTGCCCATAGTTTCATGTGGTCCTTACACAACTTTTCAGAATTCAGAATGAGGAGGAAGGGCAAATATTTGTCTGTTTTTGTTTTTGTTAAAAAAAATAACAACTAAGAGACTCATACAGAGTCTAAGTTAAATGGCTTTCTCCAAATTCCACAGCTACTGATGGGTAAAACTGGATTTCAAAATCAGCCTCCTGATGCTTAATCCAGTGCTTTTTTTCAGCCATCCACCTCTGCTCTTGTGTGCACAACACTGGTCTTCTCTTAGAGTTGAGACTAACAGCAAGCATGCAATGGATAGTTCCTGGAGTTGTGTATGTTAAATAAGAGAAAAGGAAAAGACTGGGGGCAATTCATAGCACAATTCTTTCCAAGTTTTCCTTTGTTCATTTCTATGACTAAATATGCTAACCACTAGCTGAGCGCCGTTGGCTCATGCCTGTTATCCTAGCTACTCAGGAGGCTGAGATCTGAGGATTGAGGTTCAAAGCGAGCCTGGGCAGGAAAGTCCATGAGACTCTTATCTCCAATAAACCACTAGAAAACCTGGAAGTGGCCCTGTGTCTCAAGTGGTAGAGCGTTAGCCTTGAGCTGAAGAGCTGAGAGACAGTGCTCAGGCCCAGAGTTCAAGCCCCATGAACAACCAAAAAAATAATAAATGCTAACCACATCCAATGGATGGATGCTTTGATGCTTTGATAACTCTTTCCATGCCCAGCCTAACAGTACCATAAATGCCAATGGGGAGAAGCAGAGACTAGTTTAAATCCAGGTGGAAATGCAGAGCTGGGCTTAACAGTGTTTCGTTTCTCAAGTGCCCACCAAATCTCTTCAGTGGCTTGGAATCAGTGAGATAGAGAGTAGAAAGTTCTATCTTCAACTTCCCTAAATTGGCCTTCAGGTTTGAACTAGAACTCAACCTCAATCCAGTCGTGAAACTCATTTTCTTTTGTTGTTGGTGGTGGTGGTGGTTGTGGGGCTTGAACTCTGGGCCTGAGCGCTGTCCTCAGCTCTTCAGCTCAAGGCTAGTGCTCTACCACTTGAGCCACAGTGCCACTTCCAAGTTTTTCTAGTGGTTTATTGAAGATAAGAGTTTCATGGACCTTCCTGCCCAGGCTGGCTTTGAACCTCAATCCTCAGATCTCAACCTCCTGAGTAGCTAGGATTACAGGTGTGAGCCACCAATGCCTGGCTATGTGAAACTCGTTTCTAAACCACAATTCAATATTTAACCCAGGGACAGGCACCTAGGCCTAAAATATAACCATTTTCATTTCTTCCCCTTTTGTGCCTGTGCTGGGACTTAAACTCAGGGCCTCATGCTTGGCTTTTTCAATCAAGGCTGGTGTTCTACTACTTGAGCCACAACCTTCACTTCCAGCTTTTTGCTGCTTAACTGAAGATAAGATTCTAATGGACTTTTCTGCCTGAGTCAGCTTCAAATCTTGATCCTCACACCTGAGTCTCCAAGATAACTAGGATTACAGGCATGAACCACCAGTGCCTGGCCGAAGTTCTTAAAGACATTTTGTTGATGTAAAGTCCCATGATAAGAATGAGAGCACACCTTTCACCTTTCCTCTCCTCAAGTAGTTTCCTTATGTTTTGCATGATCTATTGGCTTAGGAGAGACTGAAAGATTCACTTTTAGCCTAGGACTCAGGACATGTTCACTTTGTCAAATGATTTCACCTTCCAGAATAACGCTTTGTTACTGTTGCCCAAAGCCACCAAGTATTGGGAAAGAGAACTAGAGACAGGTTGCTAAGATTGCTGAAAGAGAATAATAAATCCCTTGCCTAATCAGGTAGTTATCAAAAAGTGTTCCAAGGCATTCCAAACCCAGCCAAGAACAGAGAGATAGAAATAGGGCTGTAAAATTAGCTCAAGAGGTTAAGAAAACAATCAATAGCAGGAGAAAAACAAGGTTTGACTTTGGTCTTTAAGGTACTAAGACAGGAAAAGGAACAGCTCGGCATTCCTCAGAGGCAGAAATGGCTGTTGCAAAGAGGACTGACTATAGGGTGGTATTTAAAAGATTTGGCCTCTAGAAGGAAGAGTCAATGTTCCACTATGGGTTCTTGGAAAACAAATAAAGCAGGAGGGATCACAGGATGTGTGATCTCTTCTTTTCTGCTCCCACAGTGATATTTTTGGAGCCTACGCTCTCTCGCTCTCTCTCCCTGTTCTAGGCCACAGGGATCCCTGAAGATGGGATGTGCCCTTGGAGAGCCTGACCTATTTCCTGTCTCCACTTGTTCTTGGAGGCACCATGACATTCCAGGGAGTTGGCAGAGTGACTGTAAGAGTCACTGTGTATTGTTAGTGAGACAAGAGCTCTCATTTTGGGCTGGGAATATGGCTTAGTGGTAGAATGCTTGCCTAGCATACATGAAGCCCTGGGTTCAATTCCTCAGTACCATATAAACAGAAAGAGCTAGAAGTGGAGCTGTGGCTCAAGTGGTAGAGTATCCCTTGAGCAAAAGTGGCTCAGGGACAGTGCCCATGCCCTGTATTTAAAAAAAAAAAAAGAGTTCTCATTTTATAAAAAAAAATTGGGTTTGCCAGGTACCGGTGGCTCACACCTGTAATCCTAGCTACTCAGGAGGCTGAGATATGAGGATTGCTGTTCAAAGCCAGCCTGGGCAGGAAAGTCTGTGAAACTCTTATCTCCAATAAACCACCAGAAAACTGGAAGTGGTGCTGTGGCTCAAGTGGTAGAGTACTCACCTTAAGCTGAAGAGCTGAGAGATAGCACCCAGGCCCAGAGTTCAAGCCCCATGACCAGGAAAAGAAAAGAAAGAAAAAGAAAGAAAGAAAGAAAGAAAGAAAGAAAGAAAGAAAGAAAGAAAGAAAGAAAGAAAGAAAGAAAGAAAGAAAGAAAGAAAGAGGGGGAGGGAGGGAGGGAGGGAAGGAGGGAGGAAGAAAGGAAAAGAAAAGAAACGGAGACTCAGAGAAGTAGTTGTTTGCCTAAGTCACAGGCTATGGTGGTAGTAGCTGGGTTAGAACCTATTATCTTCTGCCACATTCTCATACTTTCCTCAAAAATAAGAGACCTTCCTCCTTAGACACTCCATTCAAAGACAATAGAATATCTCATCCAAGAAGGTAATTATTATTATTATTATTTTTGTTTGTTTGTTGGTCATGGGCCTGAACTCTGGGCCTGGGCGCTGTCCCTCAGCTCTTCAGCTCAAAGCTAGCGCTCTACCACTTGAGCCACAGAATCACTTCCAGCTTTTTTCTGCTTATGTGGTGCTGAGGAATCGAACCCAGGGCCTCATGCATGCAAGACAAGCACTCTACCACTGAGGTACCTTCCCAGCCCAAGAAGGTAATTATTAAAGAATTGGAACACAGATACAAGTCCTTCCTTTTATTGTAGTTCTACCTTCAATGATTTATACAATGTTCAGGTCCATTACTTTACTTGACTTTCAGAACTAATTTCTTAGGGGCTCAGGTGCATCTCCCCTGGCCTGCACCTTCATTCCTATTTACCATGTAGAAATTGAGACTCAGAGCAGAGAAAATACTTGATCCAAGTCACACCCTACATAAGTAGCAAGTCCTGGATGACAGGCCAAGTCTTGGACCCCCCACACCCAGGGTTTCCTCCAGAGTTCATGCTGTCTCTCTTCTGGAAATTACACAATAGGCACTTCGACCACAGCAGGCAACAAGGCTTTTAAATTTGGACACTGTCCAAGTGAGACTTTCTGGAGTAGCTTTGAGGAATGAGAACTGGGGAAGGGTTTTTCTAACTTTATCTTTCTTGATAAAAAATGTAAGAAGAACATTGAGTAAAGATTTTTCTACTGTTTTGTTCATAGACTCATCTAGAACCATTTAGGAATATGATACACACCTGTCTAGCAATGCTGAGCTAGAGGATAGAGGTTAGGATCCTACTCTTGCTTTCCTCTACCCCAATTAAGAAAAGTAATCATCATACTCTGGTTTCTCTTCAGATCGTATAAATCTTTCGCCTTTTACTAAAGATTTCCGTGGAGAGGAACAACTCTGAGTCTTAAACCAATTTTTTGAGGCCTTGTGCTTGCAAGTCTAATAAAAAAAGAAAGAAAGAAAGTAATCATCTTATCATGAAGATCTTCTTTAATAGTAACAATAATAATTAAAAAAAAAAAAAGGATTCTAGGATGCCTGGACAATGAGGCTCATCTTGGCTTGTTCTGTCCAAGGAAGATTACACATTCCATTAAAAGGGGGCCAAGTTGTATCAATGGGCAAGTCTGTACCAGGAAAACTGCCAGAATTGAGAAAATCCACATTTGCTATGAATAAAAAATCCCTTACTTCCTTACCTGTAAGCTGGTACCCATGTGACTCCCATGAAGGCATAACTCACATCCAGGCTTGTCCACACTAGTACATTGTAGCCATCAAAGAATTTCCTAGGGCATGAAATTATAGACTTCTAGCGCCTAACAGACCCTCAGATTCAAAGGGCTTTGGCTTTCCTTTCTTACTCATGCTAGGCTTGGAGTCTAGCCACAGCTTCCTGCTGGCAATTGGAGACTATGGCCATTTCTATAAGATCCAGAGAAAGCGGAAGTGACCTGCATTGTGCTTCTTCCATATGCTGGCTGGGAGAATCTAAGAGCTTTTCAGGACTAGGGGAAGAGTGTGGAAGGGGGTCTTGCATGCTGGGGCTAGACTTTGATCCTCACACCAGGCTTGCAAGCACACCATGCCTCTAATGCTGTATAAACTTCCCATCAGGACTGTACAAACAGCTACTGCAGGGCTGGGGGGGCAGGCGCTGTGGGGGTGCATGTCCTGCAGATTAGACAGGGGGAAGGCAATGCAGAACTCTGGTCTTCTGGATTCCTTATTGAAATACTGTTCAAGATTCCAAGTTGGATGAACCAGAGTCCTTGCTTTACCACTCACAAGCCATGTTGCCTGAATTGATCTGAGATTTCTTTCAAGGGGTTGGGAATGTGGCTTAGTGGTAGAGTGCTTGCCTAGCATGCATGAAGACCTGGGTTTGATTCCTCAGTACCACATAAGTAGAAAAAGCCAGAAGTGGTGGTTGTGGCTCAAGTGGTACAGAGAGGCTCAGGGATAGCACCCAGACCCTGAGTTCAAACCCCAGTACTGGCAAAAAAAAAAGCCGGGCGCCGGTGGTTCACGCCTGTAATCCTAGCTACTCAGGAGGCTGAGATCTGAGGATCGAGGTTCAAAGCCAGCCCGGGCAGGAAAGACCGTGAGACTCCTATCTCCAATAAACCACTAGAAAAAAACTGGGCGCTGAGGGACAGCACCGAGGCCCAGAGTTCAAGCCCCATGACCGACAAAAAAAAAAAAAATTCCTTCATGTATGGAATTGGGAACCATTGTCCCTTCTGTGTAGTTCAATGTTACTGGGGGAGTCAAGGAAAACACATCTGTGTAGAACACTTTATAATCTATGCTATGCTAACAATTTTTAGAATGAATTACCAGGATTTGTGGCAGTAGAGATGGAGATCAGCTGTAGAAGAATCTGACCAGCTTACTTTGGAGGCTTGGCATCCAAACAGCAGTGTATAGACAGGACCATGAACATCCTCTGAGTCACTTGTCTGCTTGTCTAGGTATAATTTTTAGATGCCACAGGTGGGCGGGTAGTAGGTAATTACATCCCAAGAAGTATTTATTGATCGCCCACTCTGTACATGTTTGCTTTGGAAGGTAATTGGGAGCACTTGTTCACACATGGTCTTTTAATTAAATAGATGGAGCCAACCACCGCCTACCAACAACTGAAAGACAGGCATTGTGGCTTGAAGGGCTAAGAGTACTGAGTCCTCAAATATGTCCATTAGGGACTCCCATCTTGCCTTTACCATTTCCCTGCCTGATGGAAGAGCTGGGTACCTATAGCCACAGGCCTAACCTTCTTCAGTGGTTTCCAGCTAAGGGTGATTTTTGGGCCCCCATTCACTTCCAGAGATTTTCATTGGTGGTGGTGGTATCATAGCTTGAATGGAGGACCTTGCACTTTCTAGCTTGCTCGCTCACAGCCGGTACTTCACTTGAGTCATGCCTCAACTCTAGCCTAGTTGGTTAATTGGAGATGGAGTCTCCCTGGACTTTTCTGCCCTTTTTCTGGATGGCTTTGAACCACAGTCCTCCAGGTTTTGGCTAGGATTATAAGCACCTGGTATAGAGATACTTTTGGTTTTTATTATGGGGTGAGGATGCTGTTGGCACAGTGTGTAGATGTCAGGGGTACTACTTCTAAAGATCCTGCAATGAGCAGGATGGCTTTCCACAACAAAAATGGGTAATAGTGCCAAGGTTGAAAAGCCCTGCTCTTGCTGGACACTGGTGGATCATACCTATAATCTTAGCTACTCAGGAGGCTGAGATCTGAGGATTGTAGTTGGAAGCCAGACAAGACAGACAAACCTGAAAGACTTTTCTCTTCAATTAACCAGCAAAAATAGCTAGGAATAGAAGTATGGCTTAAGTGGTAGAGTTCCAGCCTTGAGCAGGAAAACCTAATCAAGAGCTCGAGGCTCTGAGAAGAAAGAGAAAATGGAGGAGGAGCAAAAAGAAGAGGAGGAGGAGGAAGAGAGAAGAAAGGAAAAGGAGAAAAGAAGGAGAACAAGAAGAGAAAAGCCTTGTTCTTAATTTTGGCTTCACTGTCATCATCTGTTTCATCCTGAAAGTCCCTTTTGAATTTGAACCTGGATTTTTTTTTTTTTTAATTTAGTTAAGCTCACAAATGATTGGGGCTGGGAATGTGGCTTAGTGCTTGCGTAGCATGCATGAAGCCCTGGCTTGAATTCCTCGGTACCACATACACAGAAAAGGCCAGAAGTGGTGTTATGTTTCAAGTGGTAGAGTGCTAGCCTTGAGCAAGAAGAAGCTCAGTGACAGTGCCCAGGCTCTGAGTTCAAGCCATAGAACTGAAAAAAAAAGAAAAAGAAAGAAAGAAAGAAAAAGATAGGCAATTGGCCAGTTGCTAAGCAGGTCAGATTCTTGCTGAATGAACCCAGTTCTTTCCAGTTTTTTTTTTTTAATATACACTGTGTCATTTATTTATTTATTTATTTACTTATTTATTTATATTAGTCGTGGATCTCAAACTCTGGGCCTGGGCACTGTCCCTGAGCTCTTAAGCTCAGGTTAGTGCTTTACCACCTGAGCCAGAGTGCCACTTCTGGTTTTTCTGTTTATGTGGTGCCGAGGAATCAAACCCAGAACCTCATGCATGCAAGGCTAGCACTCTACCACTGAGCCACTTTCCCAAACCAAACCCAGTTCTTATTATCCAATGGGTGTAAAATTTCAGAACTATCATTAATGAATATGGAATGTATAGCTTAAGAGTAGAAGGGAAATTGAGAGTGGTAAAAGATGAGATCAAAGAGAAAGAAAGGGGCTGGGAAGGTGGCTCAGTAGTAGAGCGCTTGCCTTGCATGCCTGAGGCCCTGGGTTCAATTCCCCAGCACCACATAAGCAAAAAAAAAAAAAAAAAAGCCGGAAGTGGCACTATGGCTCAAGTGGTAGAGCGCTAGCCTTGAGCTGAAGAGCTGAGGGACAGCGCCCAGGCCCAGAGTTCAGGCCCCATGACCATACCAAAAAAAAAAAAGAGAGAAAGAAAAAGTTTACTGCACATATACTATAGAGCAAAGTAGTAGTGGCTCATACATGTAATCCTAGTTACTCAGGTGGTTGATATCTGGGGATTGTGGTTCAAAGCCAGATGGGCAGGAAAGTCAATGAGACTCTTATCTCCAGTGAACCATCAAAAAGCCAGAAATGGAGCTGTGGCTCAAGTGGTAGAGCACCAGCTTTGAGTAAAAAAACTAAGGAACAGTGCCCAATTTCCAAGTTAAAGGTCCAGTACTGGAATCAAATATAAATTAATTAAAAATAATTTCCATTTTATAATGAAGTAAACTGATAACCTGTTCCAGATTTTGAAGATTGTACATGAGCTTTTATGCTGTATCACTGATGGAACCTCCCTGTGTACAACATATTCATGCAAAGCATGGAAGAATTAATCATAAGCTTTCAACTCCAAGCACCAGGGCCCCAGTGTCTTCTTATAGAAGCCTGGCCTGCCTATATCAGCTGCTTACTAACCTCCTTATTGTACTCTTAAGAAGTAGCTTAAATGTTTATGCATTCCATAGATGTGTAAGCAGGCATCTTTAAAATATAGAGGTGAGAAAAATACGTAGGAATTCTGTAGCATTGTGTCTTCACATTGTGCAGCTCAGTGTGAGACTGCCTGGTACATTTTCACACATCCTGTGAAAGCCTCACCCTCCTCTAGAAGTGACATCACTGCTGATGCTCAGGATATTTAAAGCAGAGAGCAAACCAATGGGAAAACTGTGACTGTGACAAAGGGTGAGGAATGAGATGCGATCGATAAAGCTTTTCAGCTCAGACTTCTCTCATTCTATAAATAAAACAGCTTAAAATAGACTGGAGGGATTTTTCTTTCTTTTTTTTTTTTTTTATGACTGTCATGAGGCTTGAACTCTGTGCCTTGGTGTTGTCCCTGAGCTCTTCAGCTGAAAACAAGTGCTCTTCTACTTGAGCCACAGCACCACTTGGGGTTTTCTGGTGGTTGATTGGAGATAAGAGTCTCATGGACTTTCCTGCCCAGGCTGGCTTTGAACCATGACCCTCAGATCTAAGCTTCCTAAGTAGCTAGGATTACAGTCATGAGCCACCTGTGCCTGGCTGACTGGAGGGATTTAAAAAAAATCAAAATATTTTTTACAGTATTGAGGTTTGAACTCCAAGAACTCATGCTTGTTAGGCAGGTACTCTATCATTCAAGCCATACTCTCAGCCCTTGAAGAATTATTTTGTTTCTTTTTAATATTATTTATTTTGATAGAGTCTCAGTATGTAGCCCAGACTAGCCTTGACCTCAGGATCCTCCAGCCTCTCAAGTAGCTAGACTACAGGTATGAGACATTGCATCCAGCTTACTTTGCTCCAGTCCTCAACGCAAGATCTAGAGTGCTAAAATACAGAACAATCCCTACTTTTAAAACCAGCATCTCATCTCTGTCCCATGTTATAGCATTCAGTTTGCTATTGTAAGACTTTCAAGAAGAGACTGGATTGGGGGTAGTTCTGTATAGGCATGTTAAAAAAGGAGAACAAGATATGGTCCTGCTTGCTGTGTATCCTCTGGTTCACATCCTAGCTATTCAGGAGGCTCAGATGAGAGGATCATGGTTCAAAGCCAGCCTGGGACTGGTGCATGGGACTGTTATATCTCCAGTTAACCACCAAAAAACCAGAAGTGGATCTGTGACTCAGTAGTAAAGTGCCAGCCTGGAGTGAAAAAGCTAAGTGACAGCACTCCAGGACTTGAATTCAAGCCCCAGTACTGGTAAGGAGAGAGAGAGAGAGAGAGAGAGAGAGAGAGAGAGAGAGAGAGAGAGAGAGAGATAGGGGGAGAGAGGGAGAAGGAAGGAGAGAGAGAGACAGAGAGACAGAGACAGAGAGAGAGAGAGAGAGAGAGAGAGAGAGAGAGAGGGAGGGAGAGAGAGGGGGGATAAGGAATGCAGTTCAAGATTAGAGTGTTTACCTAACATGTAACAGACCCTGGGTTCGATCCCCAAGACCACATACATACACACACACACACACACACACACACACACACACACACTATATATATATACATATATATATACATATATATATATATACATATATGTATGTATGTATGTATGTATGTATCAGAAGGGAATAGCTTCTAGCCCCTTAAGTTCCTGTATGCTTCTTGTTTTCTGAAGCTATTCCTGGATAATTTGCTCCTGGCTACTTCTCTAGGTCTGCCCCTCACCCTACAATAACAACAAAACACAGAGAGCAACAACAGAAATTCTTGAAGCACTTTTGGTAGGCAGCTGTGCTGCTGGATTAGCCTGCAGAGGAAAGCAGAAAACTGTGGTAACCTGGCAACTTAGAAGCCGAGCGGCTAAGCCCTGCATCTCTACTCCACTTCAGTAAGCCATCTTAACTCAGAAAAGTTCTGTCTGTCTATCTATCTATCTATCTATCTATCTATCTATCTATCTATCTATCTATCTATCTATGGTGGCCACTCTCTAAAGTTATTTAATTTGGGTACAGGGTAGTTTGTTGTTCTAGCGACTTAAAAGGCTGAGAGCTGAGGATCACAATTCAAAGTTAGCCCAGGGAGGAAAGTCCATGAGACTCTTATCTTCAATTAATCCATAAAAAGCTGAATATGGAGCTGTGATTCAAGTGGTAGAGAACCACCTTTGAGCAAAAAAGTTCTAAGGGAGAGCTCCTAGTCCCTGAGTTCATGTCTCAGTATACAACACACACACACACACACACACACACACACACACACACACACACACACACACACACGGCTCTTAACCAGGTTCTAAATGAATATATTCCTTTCAGAAGAAAAATAGTAGAAAATAATAAGAAAAACAGTAGAAAATAATGTTTAGAACTTGATTCAAAACTTAGACAAACTCTAGATTTGAATCCTGGCTCCAAGACATTTTAGTTGTGTGACCTTCCCAAGTTGTTTATCCCTCTAAGTCTTACTTTCTTATCTGTAGGAAGAGATAACACGTGCCATTCTCACAGTAGTTATTGTGAGGGACAGACCACAGGTGTTAGTAACTGTATGAATGGCTGGCATTTAATGTATTTAATGACAGGTATGATCAGTAGCTTTGGTCTCATTAATAAATGAACTTTGCTATCCTTCCCATCACTGTCACTGTTCATGGTGAAATCTAAGTTCGTTGGCTCTCAAAGAAGTTTCCTTGACTAAGAATGTAAAGAGCCATAGCAAGGTAAAGTTAATGTTAAAAATTAAATGACAAGGGCTAGGATGTGGCTTAGTGGTAGAGTGCTTTGCCTAGCATGCATGAAGCCCTGGTTCGATTCCTCAGTACCACAGAGGTGATACATTGCTTGCCCAGCATCTGTGAGGGCCTAGGTTTCATCCCTAGAACCATGAACAAAATATTGAAAGGTATCTAGTTATTATTGTTTTTAGATTGTGTGTGTGTGTGTGTGTGTGTGTGTGTGTGTGTGTGTGTGTGTGTGTGTGTGTGTGTGTGTGTGCTGATCCTGGGGTTTGAAATTCAGGGCCTGAGCACTGTTCCTACGTTTCATTTGCTCAAGGTTAGTACTCTACCACTTGAGCCACAGTGCCACTTCTGGCTTTTTCTGAGATAAGAAGAGATACGGCCAGGTGCTGGTGGCTCGCACCTGTAATTCTAGCTACTCAGGAGGCTGAGATCTGAGGATCCTGGTTCAAAGCCAGCCCGGGAGGAAAGTCCATGAAACTCTTATCTCCAATTTAACCACCAGAAAACTGGAAGTGGTGCTGTGGCTCAAGTGGTAGAGGGTTAGCCTTGAGCTGAAGAGCTCAGGGACAGCACCCAGGCCCAGAGTTCAAGCCCCACAACCAACAACAACAAAAAAGATACAAAGCTCACAGACTGGGCTGGGAAGGTGGCTCAGTGGTAGAGTGCTCACTTCGCATGCATGAGCCCCTGGGTTCGATTCTTCAGCACCACATAAGCAGAAAAAGTCAGAAGTGACACTGTGGCTCAAGTGGTAGAGCACTAGCCTTGAGCTGAAGAACTGAGGGATAGCGCCCAGGCCCAGAGTTCAGGCCCCACGACTGGCCAAAAAATAAAACAAAAAACAAAAAACAACAACAACAAAAGCTCACAGACTTTCCTGCCAGCCTGGTTTCAAAATCTGATCCTCAGATCTCAGGCTCTTGAGTAGCTAGGCTTACAGGCGTGAGTCACTGGCACCCAGCTGTTTCCAGATTTTTAAAAATTCATTAAACATTTGAGTAATTAATTCCATATTGAGCAGTTTTCAAAGCATTAAAGATTCAGAGATAAGTAAGACACAGTCTGTGCCTGTGCTCGTGCCTCTCTCTCTCTCTCCCTCTTTCCTCTTTTTCTTCCTCTCTTCCCCTTTCCCTTCCCTCCTTCCCTTCTTTATTTTGTACTTGGGATTGAATGAACCCAGGAACTCACTCATACTAAGCACAAACTCTACCACTGAGCTTTACCCAACAGTTCACAGCTAAACAGTTCACAAATAACAGTTTAGATATAATCATTCACAATCTTCTAGGATTATCTTCACTACTCTATCTTCTCCAACATATATTAAGAGACTTCTTCATCTGGTTGTTGGTACAAACCTCTCTTCCCTGCTATTCACCTGTTTTCCTCTTACTCTTACAACTGAGCCATACTATTAAATTTCAGTGTTTTCTGTTTAATACATCTTCCCAATCAAGATTATAAATAAGCCAGGTGCTGGTGGCTCACGCCTATAATCCTAGCTACTCAGGAGGCTGAGATCTGAGGATGGCAGTTCAAAGCTAGCCTGGGCAAGAATGTCCACGAGACTCTTACCTCCAATTAACCACCAGAAAACCAAAAGTGGCACTATGTCTCAAGTGGTAGAGCACTAGGCTTGAGCTGAAAAGCTGAGGGATATCGCTCAGGCCCAGAGTTCAAGCCCCATAACCTACAAAAAAAATTATAAATAATTGTGTAGGAGCTGGGAAGGTGGCTCCGTGGTAGAGTGCTTGCCTTGCATGCATGAGGCCCTGGGTTCAATTCCTCAGCACCACATAAGCAGAAAAAGCCAGAAGTGGCGCTATGGCTCAAGTGGTAGAATACTAGCCTTAAGCTGAAGAGCTGAGGGACAGTGCCCAGGGCCAGAGTTCAGGCCCCACGACCAACAACAAAAATAATAATAATAAGTATTATTATTATTTAATGTCATGAGTCTTCTATTAGTTTATTTTATATTTCCATAATACCTGCCACTCTGTTATGCCTAATCATCTATGATGGTTATGAGTGAAATGAGCTTATAATAAACATACCGTTCAACTTATCCCTCTAGGTCAATTGAGTATGAGATAGGTAGATTTAGAGCAAATACTATTTCCCATATCATATCATATCATGATCTGATCCACTTAGGAAATTTCCTCTCTCTCTCTCTCTCTCTCTCTCTCTCTCTCTCTCTCTCTCTCTCTCTCTCTCTCTCTCTCTCTCTCTCTCTCTCTCTCTCTCCCCTTTGTTTTTTGGGTATTTTTTGTTTTTATTTTTATTTTTTGCAGGACCTTGGGCTTGAACCCAGGGCCTGGGTACTGTCCCTGAGCCTCTTTGTGCTCAAGGCTAGCATGCTACCATTTGAGCCACAGTGCCACTTTTGGCTTTTTCTGAGAAGATTAATGGAGATAAGAGTCTAACAGACTTTCCTGCCTGGGCCGGCTTTATATGGTGAGCCTCAGAGCTCAGAGTAGCTAGGATTACAGGCATGACCCACAGCCGTAGGCTCTTGTCTCTTTTTAAAAGCTTTACATTTTCTTTTTTCCATAGTGTTGGCAACAGAACACTAGGTTACTGAATTCTGCATGGAAAAAGCCAGGTATGTTTTTGCATTTTATCTTGTAAAAATGTGAGCTGCTGTCATCCCCTTGGAAACCCTTCTCCAAGAGGTCACGGCAGCTCCACAGCTCTGCACTTCAACAGCCATGCAGGAGGGGAAGCAGAAAGGATTTGCTCCCATATCATCCACAAAGGAAAATGTATTTCTCATCCTAGCATGAATGAGGGCAGAAGAATTCTTACACTTTGGAGAAATAACCTCATTCCTTTGAAATCACATACTGTATATGGAATTCTTTTCACCAGTCTTGTTATTCTTATTACCATAATGTCATCCTGGGGAGCATTGGGCACTGAAGTATCATTTACTAGGTCACAGGCAGATAGTAGCAACAGTCACCCTGTGGAAACTGTACTTACTACACTTGGACATTTTCATAGACTTGAA
>NW_027202270.1:93185832-93218332 GCF_024711535.1 Dipodomys merriami
GCAAACTTTATGAATCTCATGAAGACTTTCAAATTTGTTTCTGAAGGATTTTCACATTCTTTTCAAAACAATAATGGGAAGGAGATGCTGGAAGGACTCTCACGCTATTAACACCAGCTGGTATTAGATGAACATGAATGTCGCATCATGTTAAAACAGACACCAAACGGACAGAATATTATTTTGGTACTTGCCTTTCTAAGGTTCAGTCTACAATTTCCAAAGTTATGCTTATTCTTTAAAGATGTACTTATTAAAAGAAATTTGTGGCACTGCTGGGGCTTGAACTCAGGGCCTAGGCACTGACCCTTAGCTTTATTTTTTCAAGGCTAGCATTTTACCACTTGAGCCACAGCTTCACTTTCTAACATTTTGGTGGTGAGTCTCACAGACTTTCTGCTTGGTCTGTCTTCATGTCATGATCCTCAGAACTCAGTCTCCTGAGTAGTTAGTGTTACAAGTAAGAGCCACTGGCACCAGCTCCTGCTTTAAAAAAATTTAAAGTAAAATTTACATAAAGTGAATGCATACATAGTAAACACTGAGTATATTATTGAGCTTTGACTAATATACAAACCTCTATAGTCCTTACTAAAGAAAAGATACCTCCTGCCATTTTTAATATATTATATTCTAGAATAAACAACTCTCAAAGCTTAATAAGAAAAATTCAATTATAAAATAAGACAAAACACATAAATTGATATGTTACCTAAGAGGATAGATGGATGATAAAGAAGTCAAGTAGACCCTTGGTATCCATCTGCATTTGGTCCCAAGAATCTGCTGTGGAGGGAAATCCATCAATGCTCAGGATGCATAGAGTTCAGCACTCTAGCATGACTTAAATTTGCCTGCACCATTTGTAGGCTACATTACTGTTACAATGTTGCTGTTGTCCAAAATTCTGCTAATCAAAAATTAGATCTTATTTCATGCTCCTTATATTGTTTATTGTGGATGCTTGATTCATTTTTCTCTCAACTTCCACTAAAGATATGCCACCTTTGACAAATGTAAAATTTCTACCTTATAATTTCAATTAAGCACTTTAACTTTTGGAGAGGTACCAATTGCTATTTGGATGGTAAGTTGTCACAAAGTCAAGACTAGGACACCAGAAAATGATTTAGACACAATGGATGAAAACTTGGAAATGACTGAGAACTCCTTCACATATAAATGAATTGTGTAAGACCCATGAGGGAATTTAAAAAGTTTGGGTATTTCTTTAGATGAAAAAAATTATATATTTATGTAGACTTCACTTGGTCAAAGCTATGTGCAATAAACTTGTGACTAAGCAAACCTACTACACATTAGAATATATTTAAAGAGACAACTCTTTTTCCTTCATATAAATAACATTATACGTACTTTTCATTTAATTTTTTTTAATTGGCTTTAAATAATCATGCATGTTTGTAGGGTATGATAGTAATATCTGATCCATATGTAAAATCAAACCAGGAGAATGAGCATGTCCATTTTTTCAGATATGATCATTTCTGTAGGTTGAATAACTTTGGTCTCTTTTGTTCTACTTATTTTGAAGTATATCATAAATTGTTGTAGAGAATAGTTACCCAACTGAGGCTAATCTTTCTACCCAATTGCAATATATAGTCTTGTATATCTTGTGTCATGTTTGTTTGTTCCCCTTTTTTGTGTATGGTGACACTGGGATTTAAAACTCAAGATGAGGGCATTTTCCCTTTGTTATTTTGCTCAGGGCTGGTGCTCTACCACTTCAGCCACATTTTCACATCTGGCTTTCTGCTGGTTAGTTGGAGATTAGTGTCTTATCAAATTTCCTGCCTGAGCCAGTTTCAAACTGTGATCCTCAGATCTTGGTCTCCTGAATAGATAGGATTACTGGCATGAGTACCTTGGCTTATGTTTTGTTTTTATTGTTCAGTATAATGTTTCTGAAATTTTTCTGTGTTATCAGAACTTTATTCTTACTTATTGATGAGGGTATTTTATTATATCATTATGCCTCATCTTGCTTATTATCTTGGTGGCAATTTGGGTAATTTCCAGATTTGGGGCTGTTAAAAATAATATTTCTATGAGTGATTTATTCAAGTTTTTTTTATAAACATATACTTTTGCTATGTCAGAGAGCAGATGTATTTGAACTTTGAAAGACCCTGGTGGCCTTCTTCCTCCTTTAGTAACCTGGAAACATGCTTTAATTCCTCTGAAATAGTTAGGAATTTTCAGGGAAATCACTTTATTCTAGCAAGAACTGGTATTAATTAGAATTTGTGAAAAACTATGCAATTTTAAAGTCAGGAATTTAACTCTGCAAAGGTTTCTTAATCATCTCAAATTAAACAATAATTTCGAAAACATCACAAAGGTCTTAAAGGTCAGTGTATTTCATACGAAATCTTGAAGAATGCCTTAGAAAGGAAATTATTTCAGTCTGGGTCAGTCAAAAGAAAGAGTCATGGTTATTTTAAGAGAGCAGTTCATATGAATAATTGCCAATGGTGTCTAATGTTGTCAACTAATTCTCTAAAGAAGCAAAAGGGCAACATAATAAAAATATAATGGCAGAAAAAGGAAAAGGTTAAAATAATGAAAATTTAGAGCATGCAGCTAAAACTCAAAGTTTTGGGTCATAACTTGAGTGAGGGTGTGTGTGAGACTGGATTGGGGGGAGGGGCTCTCTGACAGTTGGCTTCTACCCACTATGACCTTGTCCAACAAGTTCTGTTTGTTTGTTTTGGTATGGCTTGTGAGTTAAGAATGGCTGTTACTCTTTGAAATGGTTGAAAGAAATCAAAAGAATAAAAGAATGATCATATATTTCCTAGAGTCATCTTAACCACAAAGACATGGCTTACAACAATAGAAATTAATTTTGGGGGTTGGAGCCATGATTCAGTTGGTAGAGTGTCAGCCATTTAGTAATTATAATGAAGTTGAAAATTTTCTATTGCCTAGCAAAATCACACCCATCATAATTTCATAACAACACATATCTCATGTGTGTGATGACACTGACACATGGCCAATCAAGGAAAGAGAAGCGCATACAAAAATTTTTTTTGTAGGTCATGGGGCTTGAATTTGGAGCCTGGGCACTGTCCCCGAGCAATTTTGCTCAAGGTTAGTGCTCTATAGTTCCATTTATGATTTTCTGGTGGTTAATTGGGGATAAGACTTGTCTCATAGACTTTCCTGCCTGGGCTGGCATTAAACCCTCATCCTCAAATCTCAGCCTCCTGTGTAGCTACCAGTGCCTGGCTGGTGTTGTTTTGTTTATGGCTCTGGTACTAGGACTTAAACTCAGGGCCTCATGGTATCATTTAGCATGTTCATTTGGCTGGTGATCTGCCACTTGAGCCATAACTCCACTTCTAGCTTTCTAGTTAAGAGTCTTATGGACTTGCAAGAGCTAGCTTCAATCTCAGCCTCCTGAATGGCTAGGATTACAGGCACAAATCACTGGTGCCCAGTTGCACATACAATTTTGTATAGTACATGATACTACATACATAATACAAAGATAATGGTGAATACATATGTTATTTATTTATTCATTTATTATACAATGCTTTTTGTATATTTTAAAATGCATTTCTTTCATTTACTTTTGTAAAACACTGATGTCTCATGCACCTTGTATTTATTTCCTCCCTTCATTGCATTGAGTTCACATTGACTGACCTTTACCCTTTGTGTTGTATAATTACATTATCAACTTACAACATTATGAAATTGCTTAACAACTCAGCTCACACATGTATTCTGTTGTTATGCAACGTATGGACATTTATATATATAAAACTAGATTTGCATACATGTATATCTAAGTTATAGGTATGTAGATATCAAACTAAGCATTTTAAGGTATAAATTCACAGGTAGGTGTAAGAAATAATACAGAGAAATCCCTCATGCTCTTACTTACATTTACCCAATGGTTTTATCTTTCACAATAATAGTGTAAGTAGTAGTCCTTTGTCAGATATGTAGTTTCAGACATAAAATTTAAAAACATTTTTCTTTCACTCTGTTGCTTATCTCTTCATCTTAAATACATTTTTCTTTTTTTATAGAGCAAAAGTTGTGTTGAAGTCCAGCTTATCATTTTTTTCTATTATGAATTGTGCTGTTTGTATCAAGTCTGAGAATAATTTTTCTAATTCTACAAGTGTTTCTCTGTGTTTTTGCTAAAAGTTAAAAACATTTTTTGGTTGTACCAGAATTCTGTAATCCTCCTAATCCACCTAAACGCCTGTGTTATTAGAACCACAGTACACAGTTATTGGTCTTAATGTCTGGGTTGGCTTTGTTCTGTGATCCTTTCAATCTCTGCCTCCTTAGTATCTGAGATTACAGGTATGACCCATTGACACCAGCCTTTGTAAAATTTTATAATTTTATTTTTCATTTAGGTCTTTAGTTTATTTTGACTTAATATTGGCATACTAGTAAGATTTGAGCCAACTGTGTCCATCACGCTAACATTATTATGGAAGATTGGCTTTTCTCTATTGAGTTGCTTTGTACCTTTGAGAGGAACTGGACATCTTTGTGTAGGTCTGTTTGGGTTCTATATTATGCTTTATTCATCTGCAGGTAACTTCTATACCAATACCATACAATCTTGAGTACTTCATCCAGATAATAACTTCAAATAAAGTACATTGATTCTTCCTACCTGTTCATTTTCAAAATTGTTTTATCTACTCTAGATTCTTTGTCTTCCTATATTAAATTTTAGAACAATCTTCTCTATATCTAAAAGTGATTTTGTAAGGTCTTGAAAAGAATTGTTTTAAACCTGTGTGTCGAGACATCTCTGAGCCATGGTTTATCTATTTGTAGAATCAACTGTCTTTGAGCCTCTCTAGTATTTTATTTGCTTATGTTCAAAGAAAAAAATATAACTAAGTGCTGGTGTCTCATGTTTGGAATCATATCTACTTAGGAGACTGAGAGATGAGGATCCCAGAAGGCAAATATAAGTAACTCTTGTCTCCAATTAACCATCAGGAAGCTGGAACTAGAGGTGTGGCTCAAGTGGTAGAATGCTGGCTTTGATCAAAAAAGTTAAGTGGGATCACAGGGCTCTGATTTCAAGCCTCGGTACCAGCAGAAAAATAAAGAAAAAGAAGTGATTTTTCTTTGCCCTAACTTCATGTCTTTCTACCAAGAGGGTTAGGAAAAGAATGTTGGTGAGAGTTTGGGGCCGAAGTGACATAAACTACATAGAACCTTTGGGTGCAACCATTTTGCGGTGGCAAATTTGATTTAGGCAATGGAATATAACTCATTTAAAATGCAATGTCTTTGTTCTCTTGCTAACTTGTATTAGCAATTGTTATCACTGTATTATTCCTAACCTACATTCTAATCATGAGGGCTTGTCACTTTTATTTGTATTACTTTTGTATTTACTGATCCATATTTCTGCCCGTCTATAAAGTTCTTTGTCTGTTTTGGTAGTAGTGAAATTTGTACTCTGGGCCTTGTACTGGCTAGGCAGGTGCTCTACCACTTGATATATACTTAGCTCTATTTGCTTTTAGGTTGTTTTAGGATTGTACTTTTGGTTCCATGAAGCCTTAGACTTTGATTTTTTCCTACCTATAACTCTCCTGTAGCTGAAATTATAGGTGTATATCACCATGCCTACCATCTATGATGCTCTTGTTAGTTTTAAGGCTTTTAGGATATACAATACACTCAGCTGGGTTGACGTAGTGAAGGAAAGAAAGAAAAGAAAGATGGAAAAGTAACTTGTATTCTTACATTGACCCCTTCCATTTTACTCATCCCAAATAGGTAACTACTATTTTGCATTGTGTGTGTGTGTGTGTGTGTGTGTGTGTGTGTGTGTGTGTGTGTGTGTGTGTGTGTGTGGTTGAGTTCTGAGGCTTGAACTCAGGGCCTGGTGCTGTCCCTTAACTTTTTTTTACTTGAGGCTGGTGCTATACCACTTGAGCCACAGCTCTACTTCTTGTAACTACTTTTTGATATTTGTATCATACAAGAGAATAATCAGCATATTTTTCATTAAAATGGAAGTACTTTAAGTGTAATGAAAATATATGCTGCCATAGAAACTAAACAAATTGGAGTATGGTTTTTGTTTTGTTTGATAGTACATATGGTTTGTGAGCTCAATTTGCTTTTTTTTTTAATGAAGAAAGTTTATAAAAATGTATCTTGACAGTTAACACCTGTCAAAAAAAACCCCTGAAACCCTCAAAAATCAATGGGTTTTCTGTATGCCAATAATGAGAAAAGTGGGGCTGAAATTAGGAAAGCAACTCCATTCGTAATAGCCCCACAAAAAATAAAATACCAAGGAATTAACTTAACTAAAGAAGGTAAGGACCTCTATGATGAAAACTTTAAAAACCTGAAAAAGGAAATCAAAACAGAACTTAGAAAGTGGCAAAAACTCACATGCTCCTGGATTGGAAAGATCAACATCGTGAAAATGGCAATACTTCCCAAGACTATCTACAAATTCAATGCCATACTTATCAATATTCCAACCTCATTCTTCAAGGAAATAGAAGAGGCACTCCAAAAATTCATATGGAACAATAGAAGACCCCAAATAACAAAAACAATCCTTAACAGAAAGAACAGTGCTGGAGGAATATCAATACCAAATTTCAAACTATACTACAAAGCCATAGTAATCAAAACAGCTTGGTACTGGCACAAGAACAGACCTCAGGACCAATGGAATAGAATTGAAAACCCAGAAATGAACCTACAGGCCTATAGCTATCTAATCTTCAATAAGAGAGCTAAAACAATAGAATGGAAGAAAGACAGTCTCTTCAATAAATGGTGCTGGCAAAATTGGTTAACTACATGTAGAAAACTAAAGCTACATCCTTATATATCACCCTGCACCAGAATCAACTCCAAATGGATTAAATACCTTGGAGTCAAAGCAGACACTCTGAAAACATTACAGGATGGAATAGGAGAAACCCTAAGTCTCCTTGGCACAGGCCCAGATTTTCTTAATAGAGACCCAGAAGCACAACAAATCAAAGAAAGGTTGGACAAATGGGATTGCATGAAATTGAAGAGCTTCTGCATGACAAAGGACATAGCTAGCAAGATCAATAGAAAGCTGATGGATTGGGAGAAGATCTTCACTAGTCATACAACAGACAAGGGTCTCATATCTAAAATATACCTGGGGAACTCAAAAAATTAAATCCCCCAACAACAAATCTTCAAAGAAACAACTGTCCAATAAATAAGTGGGCTAAAGACTTAAGAGAAACTTCTCTGAGGAGGAAAGAAGGATGACCAATAGACACATGAAGAAATGCTCAACCTCTCTAGCCATAAAAGAAATACAAATCAAAACAACATTGAGATACCACCTCACCCCAGTTAGAATAGCTATAATCAAGAACTCTAATAACAACAGATGCTGCAGGGGATGTGGACAGAAGGGAACCTTACTTCATTGTTGGTGGGAGTGTAAACTTGTTCAACCACTGTGGAAAGCAGTATGGAGCTTCCTCAAAAGACTCCACATAGAGCTCCCCTATGACCCACCAATCCCACTTTTAGGCATTTACCCAAATGATCACAAACAGGAGCATACTAAACCTACCAGCACAACTATGTTTATTGCAGCATTATTTACTATAGCTAAGATATGGAACCAACCCAGATGTCCTTCAGTAGAATGGATGAATGGATGAATGGATCAAGAAAATGTGGTATATATACACAATGGAATTCTATGCCTCCATCAGAAAGAATGACATTTGTTAGGAAATGGAAAGACTTGGAAAAAATTATATTAAGTGAAGTAATCCAGGCCCAAAGAAACATAGATCCCATGGTTTCCCTTATTTGCAATAACTAGTATATGTTTGAGTCAAGCAGAAAAGGTCAGATAAGTTGATGTTAGGGGAATGAACCCCAGTATAAGTATTCAAATGTTTTTTTTTCTTCCATGCAATTGTTTCTAACATATTTATAAGATGATTTCTATGTTGCTTTGTATGTCCCTCCCCCACTGTACAACCCCTGCTTTCACTGTATTTGATGTTGGTATAATTTGTGGAGGGGAAGGGCAAAAACAAATCATTTAATTAGGGATACAGGTGGACCCATTGCAACAATGAGATGTACAAGTCGTTATGTGGAAAAAGGAACTTTACAACTTTGGTAGGGGGCGGAGGATTGAGTGGGGTAAGGGATGGGAAGGGGAAACAAAGAGGAGGCAACAATGCTTGATAAGAAATGAACTCGTTATCTTGCCCATGTAATTGTAACTCCTCTGTAAGGTATTTTCACAATTAAAAAAAGAAAGAAAGAAAAAAATACCCTGAAAGTTTTATTTTTGAAATCACCTTAAAATTTGGCAAAATTTTCTCCTACACCTTCATTCTGATGATGTGTTGAGACAAGAAGAGAAGGAGCTTGCTCAAGGCCATGGACCAGGCTGTGCCGAACCAGCACTGAAAACAAAGGCTCAGTCCCCCAGCTGCCCTCTGCCCACTCCTGAATGCTCTCATTGTTAGAGAATGACAGAGATTTATTATTACCGTGGCTGAAATCCATTGGAAAAAATGTTCCTTCCATCCATCTCAATCCTCGCCGGTCATGCAGCTCATCCTTTATAAATGAGGATTTCTTCTTTTTTTGCTGACAATTTCATGATTTCAGTTGTTTTTGCTCTGTTAGCATTTGTCCAGTCTAATGATTAATCCCCAGATCAGAACCTACTTAGAATGGGAGTAATATCTTTCCAAATCACAATAAGCAAGGAAGTGAATAATGAAAACTTTTATTAAGGATGAAACTTTATTATATTTATTATAAATTATAGTTTCAATAGTTTGCGCCTCTCTTGTCAAATTCATTCTTTTTCATTATCTTTTTAATGTAATGCTTAATTTAAATGGTCAGTTTTCAAAATTAGTTTGCATGACCCCTCAGCTAACACACTTTCACATTTTCATTTGGCTTTTGTATAAATGTAGTAGCCTGACCCCTAGTGGCAATAAGAAGAGTCTGCATTGCTCATTGTAGCAGTCAATTTTGACTGTGTTTTTTGAGAAGTGAATTTCAGAAAAAGAATTCCTCCTTGAAAACAGATAAAATAAAAATGAGTTAAAGTATAAGTTTATCACAAAGCAATCCAAAAGGAGAAATTCAGGAAAATTGTAGTTCTATGAAAATAATCTCTAAATCTATATTTTTACTGATTTTTAGTTATTCACAATCTGGTTCCACTTACAAATACATTTATGTTCCAGGAAGCTGTTTTTTTTTTTTTTAAATGGAAACTTGCACTTGCTTTCCCTCAAAAATTAAACTTTTATCATTGTTTCAGTGTATGGAATGTAATCAAATTTAGAGCTGGATGAGATTTTGTAATCTGAAGACCAGAGACCTGGAAAAGTTTAGTCTCAGGTGCAGTCACACAGTAAGCTATCAGCACATCTAAGCCATCTCTGTGTTTCACAAAGCCCTTAGGTATAGGAGGGCTGGAAATCCACCAGGAAGGACAGCCTTTTCTGTCTTTTTGGGACCTAGGGGGCAAAGATGGGCTGCAGGAGACAAGGAAGAAGGTCACAAGAGAAGCCCAGGAAAGAACATGTAAATGTAACATATTCTCACTGTCACATATCCCAAACAGGAGGATGGTTTTTAAAAAGTAAAAACTCCTCCAGACTACAAACTATAAACATACAACTTAGAATTATCTATTTCTTAGCTATGGAACCAACACATCCATATGTACTTACACACGGGGACACACATAAACACATGTATGCACACACATAACCTACTGTATATGTTATCCTCTAATTAGATATAACTACCAATGAAATATTTAGGACACCATTGTGAATCAGTACTCTTTTTTTGGTCTTTTTTTGGGCAATATTAGGGCTTAAACTCATGGCTGGCCTCATGCTTGCGAAGTGGGCACTTTTACTGCTGATCCATACCTGTAGCCCTAATTGTTGCTCTAAGCAAAATTGGCTGCCCAGAACATAATCCACCTGTGTTAGGCTTTTCATTAGCTGTGATACTGGGTGGGGTGTGCTGTAACATGTCTTTACTGGAGAGGATGTTTTTGTTGACTAGGGGCTCTCACAAACATTTTCTGCCTGGGCTGGCCTCAAACAGTGATTCCAACAATCTCAGCCTCCAGTTGTGCTTATTGCCTGCCTACTTACTATTTTGATGCAAGCCTGTGGCCTAACTTTAACTGCGTCAGTGAATTTACACATAGGTATTAGTAAATGTTTCTGCTCTAATGGTCATCCTTGCACATATAACTGCACAGTTCTAAAAGCATACCTGAAGTGGCACTATGGCTCAAGTGGTAGAGCACTTGCCTTGAGCTGAAGAGCTCAGGGATAACGTCCAGGCCCAGAGTTCAAGTAACATGACTAACACACACACACACACACACACACACACACACACACACACACAAATCCATTAACAATCACAGCCATAAAGCAGTCCAATTAATTAAGCTCCCCAAAAGCTCTATTTGGGCTCCACTAAAAGCATACCTATTGGGGTAAATTCCCATGTAACAGTATTTTTGGTCAAAGCTTATGCATAGTTACAATTTTGGCAGCAAATAAAACCTATTTTCCTGCCTCCCTTTTTTCCTGGTGTCCACTCACAGGCTGAATGGCTTTGTTTCTCTTTCCCTTGGTCATCCCTTTCTTTTCTCTCTTATGCTTAACCTTTTCTTCCTGGAAAGAATAAAGAGTTCTGATATGAATTCTCTTAGCTCCCTTTCTCCAGGTAGATTTGCTGGTATATTTTACTTTTCCTCTCCCTCTCTCTTCATGTTCTTCTAGGTAGATGAGGAAAGAAGAGCCTTGCTTCTTTCACCTCTTTGATTTTTGTCTGTCCTTCTAGGCTCTCTGTCTCTGTCTCTGTTTTTGTCTCTTTCTTTCTCCTTTGCACATTTACACCAGCTGATAGGATAAAGATTCTGTCTCCTCAGTGTCTTGTCTTCACTTTTCTAATATCAGCTCCCATTCTCCTTACCATTCTCTGGGTTATAGTCTCTTCCTAACTGAATATCTTGAACTTGGTCTCCTGTGCATTGCGAATGTATGTCAATTCCAGATTAGTCATTTTTTTGGACATTTTCACGGTGTGCACTTTTTTCTCAGTATTTTTTTTGGTCTCTCCTGTGGCTTAAACTCTGGGCCTGTCCTTGAGCTCTTTTTCTGAATAGTTTATTGGAGATAAGAGTCTAGCTTTAAACCTTGATCTTCAGATTTCAGCCTCCTGAAATAGTTAGGATTATAGGTGTGAGGCACTGGTGCCCGGCTAAGGTCTTGTTATATAACTCAGGCTGGCCTTGAACTAACATTCCTCCTGTCTCAACTTCCCAGAGGTATGGATTAGAGATGTGTCCCTTCAAGCTTAGCTCTTTTGCTGTATTTCCTATTCGATGTTAATATTTTATCTTTTGCCTTTATTAATTTAATTAGAACTTCTGTGATCTTTATATGCCCCTCTGCTCAAGCTCACATTTCTATTCTACAATTGAAGTCCAAGTTAGGTATACCTCCTTCAGGAACCCTCTTTGTCCCTTTAACCAGCTGCTCTCCATGATCTAAAAACCAGGTGGCACCTGTCCTCATCTGATGTGAAGGTAAAGTTGGACATGTACACACTTCATGAAATAGCCTGTGGCTCATCACTCAACTTCTCTATTTGTGTCAATTTTTAAATGTTAGAAGCAGCATGACAATGAGCTTGGATATGAACTTCAAGATCAGAGGAGTCTCATGTCAAAAGTAGTAACCTGATTAGAAACAAAAAAGAAGGTTGACTAGAAATTTGTGGCCCTCTGTGGAGATGCAAAATTTGGCTCCTATTCAACAGTGTTGACACAGGACCAATCTCTTAGATGGAAAGTGAGTGGCCTAGCCTTTCTCTTTGACAGAGGATGTGTTATCATGCCTATTCCTGGATTACAAACTGTTTCTGGGGGGCACCGGGTACTCATGGCTCATGCTTGTAATCCTAGATACTCAAGAGGCTGAGATCTGAGAATCAAGGTTTGAAGTCAGTCCAGGAAGGAAAGCCTATGAGACTCTTATCTTCAATTAACTACTCCCACCCCACAAAAATCCAGAAGTGGAGCTGTGACTCAAGTGGTACAGCATGAGCTTTGAGCAAAAAAGCTCAAAGACAACTCCTGGGTCTCAAGTTCAAGCCCCAGGACTGGCATCAAAAATGAGTTTTATAATTCTTTTGAGATGATAACTCCTTTTGTTGTTATTGCTCCTATACTATGACTCGGGTCCTGGGCACTGTCCCTAAGCTCTTTTGCTCAAGGTTAGCACTCTGCCACTTGAGGTTTCTAGCCTTCTAGATTGTGTGTGCATGCTTAATTGGACTTTTCCTACTTGGGCTGACTTTGAATCATGATTCTCGGATCTCAGCCTCTGTAATAGCTAGGTTTATAGTATGAGACTCCAGTGCTTGGCTCAATATATATTTTTTGAACTCTTTATGTACTGTAGTATATTAAACCACCAGTCAATATGACTAGAGCCTGGTTCTAACTTCTCATAGCAGACATCTTTCTCAAAGAAAGATGTACTTTTCTGTATTCACAGAAAAGCTAAGTGAGTATACTTTTTAAAAAATGCACATTTGTGACAGCACTGGAAATCTTGAAGGTTCCTGGGACATCTGGATTGGATACCCACCTCTTCTAAGGCCATGGTTAAAAAACACTATTCCTTAATGCTGTATCTGCAGAAGTTATTTCCTGCAAAAGAAATGTGGGGCTGTGTCAGGGAAAAGGCATAGAAATCCAATTTCTCTTTTCTCCCCAGTCCCTTTGCCTTCCCTTTGAATGTTCCTGAACTAGAGTTATATAAAAATCAATCCTATTACCTGACTGCCTGGTGGCATGGGACATCCAGCATTAAGAAAAATATCATTAAGGAGAACAGTGGCCTTAAAGGGCTTTATATTGATTTTCAATGGGAATAACTGCTATCCCCAGGCTTTCAGATAGCATTATCTCTTTCTATTGAAAATAGCTTGTGCTTTTTGTTTTTAAGCTGAACTTGTCTAATGCAAGGAAACTCCTGACGCAGTCTTCATGGACTTGATCAAGGACGTTGCTGTGGATCTCACACTTATGGGAAACTTTAGATACTTCTGAATACCAAAGGAAGTTATGGAAAAAGGAAGAGGAAGGGGAAGAAAATGAAATGGAACAGAGAAAGGGAGAGAATGATAAGTAGAACACGTGGAAAAGTATAATGTGATTGACACTCTGAGAGGCAACCTGTGTCATGAGACTGGGTCTACCCCCAGCAATCTTCAGATGCTCTAGGAAGCTAGGCTTACCTGTGTAAATGTCATGAACTCTGGCAAGGAAGAGGTGAGTATTGTGTGGGCTGAGAATAGCTCTACGCTGCGGTAGTCTTTGACATGGGCAAGGGAAAGGAAAGCATTCACTGCTACCTGGAGAGAAGGATGTATTACAGACACTTCTGGGTCTTCAGTCCTTTATGGGCACCTTCAGGATGGCCAAGATGAGACCATTTTCAATGGAGGGTATTGGAGAGGAGGAATCCCTGAGCTGTGATTAGGTGCTTTGATGGTATTTGATGAATTCTTACCTTGTTGTCCTCTTCTGCAGCCTTGGAAACTCTGAGAAAGTAATTTTTAATTAACCCCAATTCAGGAGAGTAGAGGGCCATTTAAATGATTTGTTTTCTGTGTGTCTTCTAAACATTTATGGAGACACTGGCCTATACTTTGAAAAGAATTGATAACAGAAAAAAATATGAATATTCCAACACAAGCAATGATACACGCAGGCGGTGATAGTTGAAATGCTGCATGATACCCCCAAACATTCATAATTACTATATGTTAATTAAGAATATACAATGAAAATGCTGAGACCACCTACCTGTATGTGGTTGAGAACTTGGAGCATGAGGTTAAGTTATTCTTGCATACATAATCCTTGGCATTCCCTGCATTTGCAGGTGGATTTTAGGACAGATGGAGCAGAATTTTCCCTTTGTAAATTTAATCAAAACCTTTACCATGAATTTCCCTGTAAGGATACCCTGATATCTGTTTTAAATATAGTATAGCTTCCACAAAAGCCATTCAGGGAAAGACTTACCTTCTAATCTCCAGATAGAGTGGTATCTTGACCATGATCCTATATTATTAACCACTTTCAAGCTTGAACTTTGGGCCTGGGCACTGTCCCTCAGCTCTTCAGCTCAAGGCCAATGCTCCATCACTTAAGCCACAACTTTCTGGCTTTCTGGTGGTTAACTGGAGACACAAGACTCATAGACTTTCCTACCCAGGCTGACTTTGAACCATGATCCTCAGATCTCAGCCTCCTGAGTAGTTGGGTTGTACAGGCATGAGCCACTGGCACCTGGCCCCTTCAGATATTTTTGATAATTTACACTATCATTACTTTAAATTAAGTTTATCCAAAATGGCCCTCCTTCCTTCCCCTTTTTTTCTCATATGGACTTTTCTTTCAGAATCCCATCACTATTATTAATGATCCCATTGGTCTCTAGACTGGGAATTGTGTGAGCTTAAGACATAGATATTGAGTAAAACATGTGGATCCTGGGTGCCTTCATTTGTCGAGGCTGCTATGACAGAAACCTTCAACTGGATCACTTATTTTGTTTTATTTATTGATTTTTGTCAGTTGTGGGGTTTGAACTTAGGGCCTGGGCATCATCCCTAAGCTTTTCTGCTCAAGGTTAATGCTCTTCCACTTTGGGCCACAGCTCTATTTCTGGTTTTCTGGTGGTCAATTGGAGATAAGAATCTCACAGACTTTCCTGCTCAGGCTGGCTTCAAACTATGACCCTCAGATCTCAGCCTATGGAGTAGCTAGGCTTATAGGTAGGTGTCAGCCATCAGCACCTGGGTCAACTGAATCATCTAAGCAACAGAAGTTTATTTCTTATAGTTGTACAGGCTGGGAGTCAAGAAGGCGGTAGATCTGGTGTCTGGTGAGGATTGGCTTCTAGGTTTACGGAATACCATCTTCTTATTCTCCCTTTACATTCTAGGAAGGGGAGGTATGGGTGTGTTTGTGTGTTTGTGTGTTTAATAAGGGCACTGATTCCATTCTTGAGGACTCCATCTTCAGGAGAGAAAGTGAATGTAGAGAAAGAGAGAGGAGGGGGAAGGAGAACGGAGAGAAGAGAATGCTTTGTGTGTTTCTTCTTGTAAGGCACTAACCCCATTCCTGAGGGCTTCACCTTCATGACCTAATTATTTTTCAAAGATTCTGTCTCTTATCATCACACTGGAGTTAGGATTTTAACATATGAAAATTTCAAGAACACAAATATATGTCCAATAGTACAAGGTTATAACCTGTGGGGGCATACATAGATACAGAGGTGTGCTAGACACATAGATTTTACTTTAATGATGAAATTGAGCAGATAAACTTAAGCACTAGCTATAACAAGTTGTGGTCCAGGAGTGAATAGAGAAGTTACTGTGACACATGGTCCAGATGCCCCTTCAGGAACAAGATCCTCATTCTGTCAGCACCTGGAGTGCTGGCTGCTGCTGATTCACACAAGTCCTTTTTTTCTAAACTCTCATCCTTTGCCTGCAGAAGTGAGATGCTTTGCTTAAGAATGTGTGCTCATACATTCCAGTAATTGGCCAGTTAGGGAATAACAAAGCATGGCTCACTGTCAAGCAGCCCTTCAAGGTCATTCAGGCTCCAGGACTCAGTGGCACTGGCATAACACATCTCAACTTGTCTCTCTGGACCCTCTATCTCTGTTTCTCTCCATCTGCTAGAGGTGAGATTCTTCAGTACAGCAACTGGAGGCAAATTGCTAAGAATCATTTTTGATGGGAAACCAACCTAACACAGTGCTCATGCTCCACCTCCATCTTGTGTTAAAATTGTTGCCAATAGTTGAAATTTAAATTTAAGCTAGAGTGAAATTGAATTAAGTCTCTCCTAGCAGATTTCAGAGTATGATTTACCTCCTTGCTGCCCCCAAACCATTTTCTACTAGTTTGTTTGATACCTCAGAAAGGCTTTCTGCATCCAAATATCTAAAATTAGAATGCAACTTCTAAGTATGGAACATACTTAGGGTTGCTGTTGCTTTTCACCACTCACTGCTGGACCCCACCTCTCAGCATGGCTTAGTCTATGCAATGAATCAGGTTCACTCCTGACTGGGGTGAACATGGCCAGTGGGTGACTCCTCCCTTAAATTAAGTGTAGAGTTTGTAAACTCATGTTTTTTGTGCCTGGTTCTTTCCACTAAGGACCAGTGAATCAGCTGGTTTGAAGTTGCCAAACTATACCTCAGTCTAACCCTAGACTAGTCAAAACAAGTTTTTTAAAAATTGAGATTTCATTAATCTTATAAATTTATGGGTTTACTATATTTGTAAAGAAACATTGTTTTATTTTGAAATGATATCTTGAAACAAATGTAGAATGATTGTCCATTTGTTCAGGTCTGTTTTATGTCTTTAAGGAGTTTTTACATGTTTTTCTCATAGATTTTGAATATATTATATGTATATAAATAAATTTTTGAAAATGTAAATATTTAAGTAATATACTTTATATATCTTGTATTTTACATATAAAATGCATATAATATATAACCATGTTTTTATATATTATGTATTTTACACATATATACATTTTTATAAAATATATAAATATTTTAAATATATATTAAACTTATTTTTAAAATATACATAAATGTATATTTTAGGTTCATGCCTAAATATTTTTTTAATTTTAATTTTTCTATTGTGAAAATACTGTACAGAGGAGTTACAATTACATGGGCAAGATAATGAGTACATTTCTTATCAAGCTTTGTTGCCTCCCCTTTGTTTCCCCTTCCCATCCCTTCCCATATCCCCCCCCCCCCACGGGATCCTCCCCTCCCAAAGATGTAAAGTTTATTTTTCGACATAACGTCATGTACATCTTATTGTTGCAATGGGTCTACCTGTATCCCTAGTTAAACAATTTGTTTTTGCCCTTCCCCTCCACAAATTATACCAACATCAAATACAGTGAAAGCAGGGGTTATACCGTGAGGGAGGGACATACAAAGCAACAAAGAAATCAACGTATAAATATGTTAGAAACAATTGCATGAAAGAAAAAAAACATTTGAATACTTATCCTGGGGTTCATTCCCCTAACATCAACTTATCTGACCTTTTCTGCTTGACTCAGACATATACTAGTTATTGCAAATAAGGGAAACCATGGGATCTATGTTTCTTTGGGCCTGGCTTACTTCACTTAATATAATTTTTTCCAAGTCTTTCCATTTCCTAACAAATGGGGCAATGTCATTCTTTCTGATGGAGGCATAGAATTCCATTGTGTATATATACCATACTTGTTCAACCACTTTGGAAAGCAGTATGGAGGTTCCTCAAAAGACTCCACATAGAGCTCCCCTATGACCCAGAAATCCCACTTTTGGGCATTTACCCAAATGATCACAAACAAGACCATACTAAAGCTACCAGCACAACTATGTTTATTAAAGCATTATTTACTATAGCTAAGATATGGAACCAACCCAGTTGGCCCTCAGTAGATGACTGGATCAAGAAAATGTGGTATATATACACAATGGAATTCTATGCCTCCATCAGAAAGAATGACAATTTTGAGGATAAAATGGAAAGTCAACTCAATTGCTGTGGTAAAATACAGTAAAGCAGAAATGTTTAGGCATATAGGAATCAAAACAGCTTGATACTGGCACAAGAACAGACCTCAGGAACAATGGAATAGAATTGAAAACCCAGAAATGAACCTAAAGACCTATAGCCATCTAATCTTCGATATGGGAGCTAAAAAAATAGAATGGAAGAAAGACAGCCTCTTCAGTAAATGGTGCTGGCAAAATTGGGTAACTACTTGTAGACAACTAAAGCTACATCCTTATATACCACCCTGCACCAGAATCAACTCCAAATGGATCAAATACCTCAGAGTCAAAACAGACACTCTGAAAACACTGCAGGATGGAATAGGAGAAACCCCAGCTCTCCTTGGCACAGGCCCACATTCTCTTAATAGAGACCCAGAAGCACAACAAATCAAAGAAAGGTTGGAAAAATGGGATTGCATGAAATTGCAGAGCTTCTGCATGGCAAAGGACATAGCTAGCAAGATCAATAGAAAACCCATGGGTTGGGAGAAGATCTTTATTAGCCATACAATAGAAAAGGGTCTCATATCTAAAATATACTTGGAACTCAAAAAATTAAACCCCCCAACAACAAATCTTCAAAGAAACAATTGCCCAATAAATAAGTGGGCGAAAGACTTAAAGAGAAACTTCTCTGAAGAAGAAAGAAGGATGGCCAATAGACACATGAAGAAATGCTCAACCTCTCTAGCCATAAAAGAAATGCAAATCAAAACAACATTGAGATACCACCTCACCCCAGTGAGAATGGCTATAATCAAGAACTCAAATAATAACAGATGCTGGAGAGGATGTCCTCAATCAAAGTTTCTTGTACTTTCTACAGTTGTTCAAGATACACTTGTGGTAACAGAAGCTTCCATGAAATATTGCCCTACTGAATGAAGTAACATCTATTCTATTCTATCTATTCATATTTCTAACTTGATTAAGCTATATTTGTACTGAAAAATTGAGTTATTTGTATATTTGTCTTAATTTCTTTCATTTGTTTTCATTATTGTGTTTTTATTTTGGTGGTATTGAAAGTGACTCATACTTTCTGTAGAGGAGCTCTATAGCTTGAGCAACAGCTCCAGGACTAAGATTCGTTTTGAAACTCGGCATTACTGTTTTCCAAGGCTTGCCTAGACCATGATCCTCCTATTTATGTTTCCCTCTGTAGCTGGGATGACAAGTCCACACCACCATTCTTAGCTTTTTCTGTTGAAATGGAATCCCCTGCACTTTTCTGCCCAGGCTGGCCTAGAACAGGGAGCCTTCTAATCTCAGCCTCCTGAGTAGCTAGGATGATAGGTATGAATCACTATTCCTGGCTAGTTTTCATTTATGTAGAAACCATAGCATCTCTTATTTATGTTTGTTTATCTCTGTTGTGGTTGTATTTTTTTCTTTCCATTTGAAAGAAGTAAATAACAGCTTAAGTCTTGGTATGCAGTCAGCACATGTAATAAGGTAGTGTAATTTTTTAGTTAATAATAACTATAATATGACTTTGGAGAATCACATTCTAGATTTTAATTCCTCATTGAAATTGAATTAGTTCATAAGGAGAAGATATGCTTGCTCATTGTTCACTATTCAAGGAGTCTTTCCACCTCTTTATATTTCTATACTATCTGTTCAGTATTATAGGGATTTCTCTTGAATCTGGGTATCCTTCAGCTCCAGACATATTTTTGCTTAGTATTTTGTTAGAAATTTTCCTTTCTTTGCCTTTTTAATTTTATTTTTGAATTATATTATAAAGATGATGTATAGAAAGGTTACACTTACATAAGTTAGGTAAAGAGTACATTTCTCTTTTCTTTTCTTTTTTGCCAGTCATGGAGTTTGAACTTGAGGCTTCAGAGATGTCCTTGACCTTTTTTGCTCAAGGCTAGCACTCTACCCTGTTTGAGCCACAGCTCCATTTCTTGTTTTCTGATGGTTAATTGGAGATAAGAGTCTCATGGGATGTGCCTATAAATCTACAAGTAAGCACACTGAATGACCAAAACAAATAAATAAAACTGGGACATGATAAATTATATAGGACCCTATTCATGAACATACAGAGCCCAAAGGAAGCTATGGATAGGAATAGTGGGCAAAGACCCAATAGCTATGGATAGATCATATAAAATCATATTCTATGAAATGAGCTCCAGAAAAGGAAATGAGATACTTTTTAGTTGCCATTGTTGCTGTTTTTGTTCTCTTTTCCTTTTGTATTTTTTATTACTTTGTTTGTATTTGGGAAAGTGAGGGAGGACACATAAAAGGAGCAACAAAGATGAACAAATACAACAGTGTTACTCATCAGACCCTATGTAGAAAATGAACTGGATATTTTAGGGGGGGCGATGGGAGGGAAAGATTAGGAGAGAGTGACAGAATGGGAAAATTAGTTAAAAAAGAATTGTATTGATTATATCTGATTCATGTAACTGTAACTCCTCTATATATCAGCTGGTCTTTTCTGCCTGGGCTGGCTTTGAACTGAGATCCTGAGATCTACAGGCATGAGGCACCAGTGCCTGACTAAGAGTGTATTTTCCTTTTTGGAAAATATCACCCCTTCCTTGGCTCTTTCCAGTGTTTCCCTCCCAACTCACTCACCAATTATCCCTTTTAAAAAATGTATTTATCATGATTGTTTGTCTGAATATAAAACTTTACATCTATTTCTGATAATATTTTATAATAATCAGTTTTATAATAATCAATTTCAATGCTTAGAATTATTCAGTTAGTAATTTTATTAATTTGATAGTAAATTGAGACAAAATTTAAACAAGATGAAATACATCTATTAAATCTAAATATTATGTCAAAATATATCTATCATAACAGAAATATATTGTTATAACCGAATGCTTTAATATCGATGGAGTTCCTAGAAATACTTTTTTAATATCAACATATTAATAGATTTCCTCTAGTACTTAATTTATTATCTGCAGATGGCTTTATTATTTAGTATTTTTTCATTAAGGCATTGTTAGAAAAGAAAATTTGTTTACCTCAGTAGCAAATGGCAATATTAAAAAGATTTAGCAAAGCAAGTTGGATTTTCATCTAGAATTAAGATGGCCTATGCCTGCTACCATATCCAATGAGTTAAGTATTATTGTTATGAAATACCAAGCTCAAGGTTAGCCTTTGGTGGAGGGTATTTCGCAAGGTGTAGTTCACAGAGGGATAAGGAAACATACTACTGTATACTATATTGTGGCTGTCATTAAGCTAAGGAAGGTCAGACTCAATTTAAAGATCATTCACCATTGTTCTCTTTTTGAGTGAACAATGGGGCTAGTCTTGGAGGAATCAGTCAGCTCAATGTGTAATAAGAATAGTTAGGTGGTCTTGGGTCTGGCAAAGCTTTATTACAAAGTTTTATTAAGTTTTCTGTCATTTTATTTTACCACTTAACCTTTGTTTCATACTTCTTTAAATACAGAATTGAACAACTTAGTGAGTTTCTGGTGACTGCTAGTGACTAACAATGTGTATCATGGATCACGTTTCCTTATTTTTTTCCTCTTGGTAATCCTAAACAATTTAGTTTATGCGAGGTACTGGAGATGCATGCAACATATAGAATATAGCATGGAATTTGGTGTCAGAGAACTGTCTCTAAGTCTTGTTAGCAGTCCACAAATGTATTAAGAAAGTCATTAGCTTCAGATCTGAATTCATGCTCAGCTTGCTATGGTGGTACATGCCTGTAATCTCTGTGCTCTGAAAGTTGAGGTAGAAGTGAGTTTGATAGTTTGGGATACATAGCAAGGCTTTGTCTCAAAAACAAACACACAACATAAATTTTCTGCTTCTTATTATTTATGCTTAGAAAAGATAAAAGCACTGTATAAGCTATGCTTCTGTCATTTAATTATTACTAAAAGTAATAAACATGCTATGGCAGCTGTTTTAAGAATGTATCACTGAGATTATGAGCGTATTTTCCTCCAGATTACTATTGGTGGCATAGTCAGGGCATAAAAAATGAGAGAAACATTAGTGACAAGGAACAGAGTATGAAGGCTAGAAGAATATGCCTTTGTTTATAGAAAGTGAAGAGCCACAGGTAGGCAAACTTGCATTTTGCTCTTCTAATCTTTCTTTATACTGCTGCCAGCCAAGGAGAGATGCCAGTTTCACAGCATATTAAAATAATTTGTAAATTGGGCACTGGTGGTGCACACCTGTAATCCTAGCTACTCAGGAGGCTGAGATCTGCGAATCTGGGCTCAAAGCCAGTCTGAGCAGAAAAGTCAGTGAGATTCTTTAATTAACCAGCAAAAAGCCAGGTGTGGTGGTATGGCTCAAGTGATAGACCACCCACCTTGAGTGAAAAAGCCAACCAAGTGAGAACTTGAGGCCCTGAGTTCAAGCTCTAGAACTAGTACACATAAAAAACATAAAACAGTTTTAACAAGCTTAAGTCACAGATACTTGATTATATCTGGGGTAAATGCCACTGATGTTTAGGCCGACGGAGTCTCATGACCCTGTTTTGTCTTTCATTTCCTTTTGTATCTCTAGTTGGGAGGATGGAATGATAGTACAGGATGACATCTTGATGAACATATCACTCAAATACCATTTTCCAAATTCCGAATTTCCAAATGAGGAAGATACAAGAGGAAAATTTTTCTAGACATTGCACACTGAAGAGCATATAAAATAACTTTGTAAACAGTTGCATAAATAGGAAGTTTAGCAAAGGTAAGATAGGGAGAGGGTTCACACTGAGATCTCATCTTCAAACAGGGTATTCTTACAATGCTGTGACAACCCATTAAAATAGATAGAACAATAATCTGTTGTCTTTAGCACAAGATAATTAGGTTGAATCTCCTGGATATATGTACACAGCTTATTGATGCTTAGCTGAGCCTCTCCAGCTGAAAGAAATGAAAATAGACAGTAGGAGGTTTAGAAAGAAACAACACTCATAATTTGAGATTGAAATGAGGTAGGATTGATGCTAAATACCCTTTTTAAAATAAAATGAGATTTGATTGCCTATTCAGTAAAAAGAAAGTAAAGAAAAGCAAGGAAGGAAAAATGATAGGCTAGCCCCATGATTTAGGATGGACTCAATGAAGAAAGGGATTCGGTTTCTTTATGGAGTGGGAACAGCCATGGTCTGAGAACTTTCACTCTGCTTTTTCCTTGACAATCCATAGTTAGATTCTTGGAGGATGGGCTTTTGCGTTAAGTATTTCTGATATATAATGAGAAAATCTTAGGGTCAGCCCAGGCAGGTAAGTCTATGAGACTGGGCGTCATCTTCATTTAACTACCAAAAACACTGGGAGCAGATCTGTAGTTCAAGTGATAGCACACAAACCTTGAGCAAACCAAAAACCAAAAAACTCAGATCCTGAGTTCCACCCTGGATTGGCATAAATAGAAAAAAAACTACTGACCAATGGCAAGTTAATAAGAAGACATTTTCTTTTTCTTTCTTTTGGTCGATCATGGGGCTTGAACTCTGGGCCTGGGCGCTGTCCCTCAACTCTTCTTTAGCCACAGTGCCACTTTCTAAAAAGATATTTTCTTATCTCCTTACAAGAACTGTTTAGGTAGGTGGCTGCTGGATCTGTTCAGTGGCTCAGTGAAATCACAGTGACTTTCTCTATAATGCCCTTAATGCTTTTAGTGATTCTTAGAATTGAACCCAGGTTCTCACATTTGCTAGGCAAGTGCTTCACTCATTGAGCTTGTTTTCAGGATTGGATCTCACAAACTGCTTAAATGGCTTCAAACTTTAGTCCTCCTGTTTCTTGCCCCCTGTAAAGCTTGGATTACAGGCATGAATCACTAGATTTCTAGAAAATATACCTTTTGATAACACTTACAGGCTTTAAGCAAATGATCCTCAAAGTTACAAAAAGAAACATGTTGGCAGAGCACTGGTGGCTTATACTTGTAATCCTAGCTACTCAGGAAGCTGAGATCTGAGATATCTTTTCTCTATTTAATCACCAAAAAGGCAGAAATGGAGCCATGGCTCAAGTGGTAGAGCATTAATCTTGAACAAAAATGCTTAGAGACAGTGTCCAGGCCCAGGACCTCCCCTTCCCCCACAACACGTACACACAAACACACACAAAACATTTCAACTTTTCTTTCTTTTACAATAAACAGATTCAAGGAGAAAAATAAAGTTATAAGATACTGGCTAAGCATAACTTTCACTTAAATCTGTGGCTAGTAATATGCAAATACCATTCACATTCCCTTTGTCATTTTCAATAAAGTTAACAAGTGCTCTGCATTCTCCAGAAACCCTTCAACAGCTTTTTACTTAAAATGTCTATTACTTGTTACTGAATCATATGATCTATGAGTGTAATCAGGATGAATAAAAATTTGGAGTTAATTATTTTACTTTTGAATTCATTTGGGGCACGTAAATGACACAAATGAAAGTAATATATTCAAACATAACTTTGGGGGCAATTTAACATTCAAAGATTTATTTCATTAAACATAATGACACACCAAATATTCTTTTTATGTTGGCTACAGGTAATTTTCAAGGAGAATTCAGTTGCAAGCAGTAGACTTATAGCTAATATCCATGTAGAACTTGATTAAACAGGTTATGGCAATAACTAGTCCTGATAATGTAAGAGTTGTGAAATTCTCACTCTAAATTTTAACCTTGTGAACTGATGTATACTAGATTCATGACTAAGACCAAAGATGCTGTTATCATTGTTTGGAGATACAGTAATGTAAAGGATTGTTGCCAAATAATAGAATTGTCCCCTTAGATCCTTGAGAATTGATTCCAGGACCCTACATGGACATTAAAACCTGAGGATGTATAAGTCTCTTGCACAAAACAACTTGGTAAAGCATTTGTGTGGAAACTATCCATTCTGTAAATGTTATATTATTTCTAGGTAATCTCTACCCAATAGTAATTATTGTTATGAAAAATCAATGCTTTGACAATATTATAGTGTATTGAATACGGAAAAATACAGCTGTGTGGATTAAATATAGATGTAATTTTGTCTATCAAATATTTTCTATCTGAGGTTGGTTGAATTGGAGGAGGCAGAATCTGCTGATATGAAAGGCAACATGTACACAGCCAAGGGTTAAATTTTACTACACAATGCTCCACAGGTTTTGTTCCTATAGTATGAATCCTGCTGTCTAAGCAGGCTAGACTTGGGAAAGGTATATTATAGAGTTTATTGAGCATTGGTGGAGGTCAGTGCAGAAAGAATGGAGGAAAGGACAAGAGCAAAAATCGCAAATTAGTTTAGCTGCACCACATTCATCGTCTCTCAAGAGTAGGATTTCTCACAAAATAAATTTGGAACTTCCAAACAATATAGAAATTCTTGGGTTAAGAGATGAAAACTCCATTTCATTGTCAATAGTTCTAAGTGGGTAGTTTTCATTGTCAATAACAAAGCCAGTGGTTTCTGAGCATGAGAGAGAGAGAGAGAAAGAGAGAGAGAAAAGCACTAAACAATAGTCCTTTTTAGTCTTCTTTTATAGTTTTTATGTCTAACCAGTTTATGCAGAGTTTCAATAGGAGCTGACTTGTCTGCATTTATTAACATCTTTTGCAAAATATTTGGTAACTATGAATAGAAACAGGTGTTGAAGTGTGTTCACCTTTCCTGAGAAAAGTGCCATCCCTCTCTGTTCATTGGCCTCCATCTGCACTTCTTCAGCTCTTGCCTATGCTGGTTGCTTCATGTAAATTTCTGTTGCATATAGCACTGCTGAAATTCTCTGAAGGCCTGATGATTGTTCTGTTAGTGCTTACACATTTTTTTCTTAAGGTCATTATTGTAATCTGTTCAGACTCCTCTAACAAAATAACATAGCCTTGGTATATTAAGCTATAAACTTTTGTGTTTTAGAGTTCTGAAGACTGGAATGTCCAAGATCAAGGTATTCTCAGATTCATCTTTTATTTGGACAACAATCTTCCTCACGTACTAGAGAAAGGAATTTCATCATCTTTTTTTTGGGGGGGGGTCGATCATGGGACTTGAACTCTGGGCCTAGATACTGTCCCTCAGCTCTTCAAGGAGAGCACACGGCCACCAAGTCACAGTGCCACTTCCAGTTTTCTGATACTTAATTGGAGATAAGAGTTTTACAGACATTCCTGCTGGGATGGCTTTGAACCATAATCCTCAGATATCAGCCTCCTAGGTAGCTAAGATTATAAGCATGAGCCACCAGAGCTTCTTTTACTTTATTTTGTTGTTATAAGACCAGGACAGGAACTCAGTACCTGACACTGCTCATTGGTTGGTGCTCATGATCTTCCAAATCATTTTCCCAATCACCTTCCAAAGGACCTTCTGACATCATCTTAGTCTGGATAGGGTTTCAATATTCCAATTCTAGGGAGTGTCTGTAGCAGTCTGTAATCATTTGTATTCTGTCTAGAACAGTTCTCATTGATAGGTAGATGCAGCTAGTTTTCAATTAAACATCTGTAATGCTAAGATACTGAGTTTTAGAGTTGAGCAGCCCAGATGCCTTTTCCACTAAGCCTGAGCATGCACTTTTCTTAATGAAGAAGTTCCCTAGAGAGTAATCTGGGCTAATACTTGAATCTCTATTTAAGGAACAGCAGCAGCTCCTATATCTGCCATTATTAAAGTCTTCTTAGGTACATCTTCCAGGAGACAGCTGGTGACCATGTGAATAGGATTCTTGGGACTATTTGGCTCTTTTGAGTGTAGGGTCTACTCTTCTGGATTCTTTGTTCAATTATAAACAATAGTGAGTGATATATATATCTGTATCTATATATATCTTTAAGGTTCTTCAGCTTTGAAACCTTATAGATTGCTTTTAACTAAGAGAACTAGTTTCAGAGAGGGAGCATCCTTTAATTTGTACCTTGAGTGGTCAGCAGGAGTGTGACAGGAAGAGAGGCAGTGAAAGGGATTTTAGGCAGGGAATAATAGTAACAAAAGCTGTGTCTGCTTAGCATAGATTGAATGGGTTGAAGTTAGAATGCTAAGGAGCTGGAACTGAAATATGAGGAGTTGCTAAGGAATTTGAGGAAACAAGTGTGATAGATATAGAGCGCGGTTCAAAACTGAACTGCTTCTGTTTCCTTACTTACAGTCTCCTCACTATTTCAGGTGTGGAGCTTTGATGTCCTTGAAGTTTCATTTCCTTTCAGACTTATTACTGTCTGCATTAGTTGGGGCAACTGTGAAGGGCAGAAAAGTTCCCTGGAGTTTAGGGTCTGGCAGAATTTGTATGGTGTTTGGACTGATATGCCCAAATGTCCTGCTTTTTCTGGATTATGTTCATGAACATGATTATTTTGTCCAATGCAAGTCCCTCTGCTGAATTATAACACATCTATAAGGTTTAATTTTGTCCATTTTAAACTTTATTTTGTTTGTTAGTTCTGGGGATGGAACCCAGGGTCTGGTACACTTTAGGTAAATGCTGTATCACTGTACTATACTTCTAATTCCAATAAATTTGAATGGAGTCATCATTCATGGGCTGTCTGCTTGGAATCTGTTATTCAGTGTGATGGTTTTGAGATTCTGTTATCTAGTTGATCTTGTGGTTTAGTTTCATTGTTTCATTTGTTTTTACGATTTGATGACTTCATTATGGGGAGATATTGCATTTTAATCCTTTTTACTATTTCTACTTTTGGCTTTCTAGGATGATGAAATAAGACAGTTGATACCTTGGAGGTGATTTTTGTACAGAGTATGAGATCCGAATGGAGTTTCAGATTTCTAGTTGTCTCAGCACACATTTGCCTTTTCTTAGTGTATGTCTTGGACCCTTTGTCAAATAACTGTTGTACCATTTTTTTACCCCTGAGTCTTGGATTCTGTTCCATTGGTCTTCTTGTCTGTTTTGTGGTTTTAATTACTGTGGCTCTGTATAGAACTAGCAATCCAGTATTTGTGACACCCTTATCACTACTGTTTTTGTTCAGGATTACTTTTCCTATTGAGGTCTTTTATGCTTCCATATCATTTTAGGATTGATTTTTCTATTTCTGTGAAGAATAATATTGAGATTTTAATGGGTATTGCACTGAATAATGTAAGACCTGAAACTCTGAAACTACTCCAGGAATATATTGAGGAAACTCTGGAATATACAGGCATAGGTAATTATTTTCTGAATAGGACTCTGATTGCTCAGGAAGAAAGACCAAGAATTGGCAAATGGGATTGAATGAAATAAAAAAGTTTCTGCACATGAAAAGAAACAGAATTGAGAGATAACCCCAAAATGGGAGAAAATCATCACCATTTATTCAATAGATGAAAGATTAATATCCAGAATATACAAGGAACATACAAAACTCAACAGCAAAAGAAGAAATTATATAATTTAATTGGAAAATACAATGAACAGCCAATTGTCAGAAGAAATACAAATTGCTAATAGATCCATGAAGAAATGAATAAAACTTTTATCCATAAAGGAAATGTAAAGTATAACTATATATTAAGAATCCATTTCACTCCTGTCAAAATAGCAATTATCAAGAAGCAATTAGAGGGGCTCATGCACTCATCAAGAAAAATAAAGAATCATGTGGCTTCTACCTAGGAATTGGCCCACTTATTTGTAGATGGCACTAAACTGAACAAAATGCGGAGGGTACTGGGGGTTTGAACTCAGTGCTTTCTCAATTGCTTGCTCTGTTGGTGCTCTATCACTTAAGAAATGTTTCCAACTCTGATTTTTGCTAGTTATTTGGAGATGAAGGCTCACAGATTTTTCTGCTTGGGATGGCTGAACTGCCATCTTTTGGATCACAGCTAGAATTGCTTGAGTGAATCACTAGCTCCTGCATATGATATATTATATATAATTTACATATTTATTTAAACTTTCTAGCTAATTTGACTTAGTGGGATATTTTTCCTTTCAGAAAATTTAAACTTTTAGTTTTTTCTCTCTATTCATTTAAAGAAAAAACACTGTAAAAAATAATGGGCACTCTGTTTTTTAGTGTTGCTGACACATAGGTTTGAAAATTTCTTATAAATCTTTGAGGATTATCATTATTTATAAAATTATCTGAGAAAAAATTTAATGAATAGAGGAGGAATCTTGGATGTTTAAATGCTCCTGAAACCTCTAAAGTAGAACTAGAACAAATATGTTCTCCCAGCATCTAGTTTTGAAACATAATTATAGACCGTAAATATAGATCAAGCATTTGATAACAGTGGGAGTCCATTTTCATGCTGTATGAATAGAATATCCTTCTTCAAGTGAACTTAACTGACTTTTATCTGGTAAAAACTATCAATATTAGTCTAATACTGTCTTCTAGTTATACAGTTGGAACAAACAAAATTAGTGGAAAATTTCTGATGTGTTCCACAAGATTCAAGTGAGGAAGAAGAATAGAATTACTTAGAGATGGTGTCATTACCATTACCTGTTGTCACTCAACATTGTGTCTAAGAACCTGCTTTTAGACCCTTTCTATCTGTTAATTCCTCCTTTAAAATACTTTGCTGTACCTTTAAGCAAGGGCAAGCTTTCACTGTACTTATGAATCATTCAAACAACTGAGATAGTGTTTTCACTGGCAGACTTTGTGTCTTTCTATGGAAGTAGAAGGTAGCTATGAAAATAATCTTTGCTTCCAAGCTTGTGTTAATGACATTAATAACAGGGTTACACAGGCACAAGTTATACTAATGCCAACTCTGTAGCCCTTCCTTACCAATGTCTCTGTTTCTCTTTCTTTGTACTTGGGTTTGAATTCAGTGTCTTATACTTACTAGGTAGGTGTGTTACCATACTACAACTCCCCCGGCCACCCTGCCCAGCTCAAGACCTTTAGATCTTTTTGTTTTAGTTATTTTCATGTAGGATTTTGTGCTTTTGCCTGGGCCAGCTTGGACTGTCATTTTCCTACTCATGCCATCAAACAAGCTGAGAAACACACTACCATGCCCTGCCTTTTTGTTCAGACTGGTGTGGAGCCCAGATCCTCTGCTTTCATAGTACCTGGGATGAGACATAGTGCCTGACCTTGAGCAACTGTACTGTACTGTACTGACCACCGATGCCATTGATTTCTTTCATTCTTATTATTTTATTATCTTTTGTATTATCTATTATTATCAGTCTTTAAGTAGTTGTAAAAAGGGGTTCCAATTTTCCTTGATTTCTTAAAGATGAACAGCAAACAGCAAGTGAGAACCATAGCTGCAACTATACCAACCCACCAAACATTCTTGATTAAGGAATAGTGGAATGAGGTAAGATTCTGCTTTTTGTGCTGTTTTTCATCCCCACTCCTAGAAATGTGCATCTTTTAAATAAATTTTGAAGCAAATTTTGAACAAAAATTTATCTGATTACTCTAAATATTCAATTCCTTAAATCTGAATATCAAAAGATACCTAGTTCATTATTGCATTTTAGCTCAGAATTGTTTCCATTCCACAAAATGGCCAAGGCCCATATAGATCCAGTTTATTTATTTATTTTTTGTCGATCGTGGGGGCTTGAACTCTGGGTCTGGGTGCTGTCCCTCAGCTCTTCATCTCAAGGCTAGTGCTCTACCACTTGAGCCACAGTGCCACTTCCGGTTTTCTGGTGGTTTATTGGAGATAAGAGCCTCATGGTCTTTCCTGCCTGGGCTGGCTTTGAACTGCGATCTTCAGATCTCAGCCTCTGAGTATCTAGGATTACAGGCATGAGCCACCAGCACCTGGCTCCAGTTTATTTATTTATTTTTTTGGGTTTTTAGACATTCCATGATTAATGAACTCAGGCACTGACTCCGACAGCACTAATGTTCTCAGTTTGAGAAAACAGTGCACCTGTTCCTTCCTGACTCCTCGTTCTGACCTCTTTCTTCTTGGATCATTTACTTTAGAGAACTTATGGCTATGAGTTCTTTTTCTAACCCTTTAGATTTAACTTTTTTTTTTCCGGTCATGGGGCCTGGGTGGTGTCCTTGAGCTCTTCAGCTTAAGGCTAGCACTCTACCACTTGAGCCACAGCACCACTTCCAGCTTTTTCTGCTTATGTGGTGCTGAGGTATCGAACCCAGGGCCTCATGCATGCAAGGCAAACACTCTACCACTGCGCCACCTTTCCAGCCTAGAGGTAACTTTTTGAAAAGTGTTCTTATCAAGTTTACAATAGGAGGACAGGTGTACATATTAATTGAAATCATCAAAGAAACAGGCTCCCAACCCTATAACTTGGGGTCAACTTTATCTTTCAAGTGTTGTCTTTACTTCCTGAGAACAAAGTTTATCATTTTTAAAGAAAAAAGCATGTATTTTCTCCCCATTTGAAATTCTTTTTTTTTCTGTATTCACCATTCAAAATTCTACTTGTGCTGAAAATCCAGAGGAATGTCATCTTTCTACTCGCTTATAAAGGAAGTGGTTTTCCTGTCCTGTGTGTGTGCATGTATGTATGTTTACATGTATGTGTGTGTATGCAGATTTGATACTCCATATACATTTTTTTGGTCCAGTCGTGGGGCCTGAACTCTGGGCCTGAGTGCTGACCCTCAGCTCTTCAGCTCAAGACTAGCGCTCTACCACTTGAGCCACAGGGCCACTTCTGGCTTTTTTCTTTTTGCTTATGTGGTACTGAGGAATCAAACCCAAGGCCTCATGCTTGCAAGGCAAGCACTCTACCACTGAGCCACCTTCCCAGCCCTCTTTCTGCTTTTTTTATTTTTAGCATTTAGGATTTATTCTCAGGCATCTTTCTCTCCTCTCAATTGCAAGAAGGCTGGTAACAGGTGCCAGGGGTCATTGACAGACATGACCTCATCTAGAACAGCTTTTATCATATGAGTCTTCTTAAGATTGAGGAAATGTTTTCCAGGAGGCTGTCAACAAACAGTCTATGGGTTATGGAATACAAGTGTCTCATGTGTTCTTGCCTAAATCAGCCACTGGCATGGAGAGTGGGAGTCAGGATCAGCTGAGACCACTCTGTCTCCTGGAGCTAGTGATGTTATAGGCTTAGTTTTCCTCAAAGCATATGATATCCAAGAAGGATAATCTGTACACAAATTAGAGTTCTGTTAGGAACTACAAGCAGGATAGAAGGGGAGATAATACCTGGCAGTATCTGAGATATTTCCCATGAAATATAGCGAGCGAGCAAGAGAGAGGGAGAGAGAGCGTATCCTGAGAAGATTTGAGAACAGTGATATTGACTCATTAGACATTAGGGAAATCGAAAGATCTCAAGTACACCACAATGAGGGGAGAAGGAATGTGGTCTGACGCACCCCCTAGATGATTATTTGCCTTCTAAAGACAGTGGGATGTTGTAATTTGATGTAATTAATGTAATTATTGAATGTAAGTTGATGTAATTATTGAATGTACAGTCCTCTGGTCCTGTCATTTCCCCTGAGGGGTTTTCCATGTATGTGCCTCAGTAAAGGTTTTTTCTTTTCTTTTCTTTTTTCTTTTTTTTTTTTTTTTAGCTTTCCTGTTCTTTTTCTGGACATTAAGGCTCATGCTGCAGCCTCTTTAGTGCTCCAGGGGGCCTTGGAATTATTTTCTTAGTCTTTCTACCTTGACTGCCTACCCTTTCGGGGCCCCATGAATTTGTGCCCTTGTTAGACATTCTGAACGTCTGGTACCTCTGTTTGCTTTGTACTTCCAGGATGCTTCAGAGGCGGTTCTCTTAGTTTCCCCATAGTTTCAAGGGAGTCTTTGAGATCTCCTGTCTACCCCATATTCTCTGCATAACTAATATCTAGATGAATA